>NW_026623569.1:732066-777045 GCF_030028575.1 Malurus melanocephalus
GCCCCGCGCCTCCGTGCGCCCCGCGCCTCCGTGCGCCCCGCGCCTCCGTGCGCCCCGCGCCTCCGTGCGCCCCGCGCCTCCGTGCGCCCCGCGCCTCCGTGCGCTGCGCCGAGCCCGGGCCGAGGGTGAGCCCAGCGAGACACACCCGGGGAAAGCGACAGCGCAACGCTCCGAGCAAAGTCGGTCTGTTACACAGTCACAGAGTCAGCTAGCTTGGAAAGGACTTTGAGTCCATGGAGTCCAGCCTATGACAAAATACCACCGTGTCAGCTGGACCGTGGCACTGAGTGCCACATGTTTTCTTAAACGCCTCCTGGGGCGGTTACTCCATCACTTTCCTAGGCAGCCCATCCCAATAACAATTTCTGGCTTTGAAATCCTCCAATTTCTGAGAGAAAATCCCTGTGCAGTTACTCCTATTGCAACGTCAGAATGGGCAGGATCGTTCAGGACGAATGGTGGATCTGTTGGACCAAGCTCCAAGGTCGACACGGTTATCCTAATMAATCTCTATGCCATAATGTCCCATAACAGTCAGAAACTGCTGTACGAAAGTGATTTTGTTTGCAAAAGTTTAATGTTGCTTTTGGTGACAAAGGCCCACACTGCGCAATGCCGTGTGTTTCTGAAGTGCCACTGTACAGTATAATTTTGACTGTTCAGATTGCTGCTAAAACAAATCAGTCTGTGGTTTTATCACTGTGATTAATAAATCCTTTGACTTTTCTTACTCGACAGTAATCTCTTATTTTGCTGCTTCTATGTTCATCTTCTATTTTGCTTCTGGTTGCTTGTTTTAGAAAGCAGTAAAAAAACAACCAGAGGATGACTGAAGGACAAGACCTCTTTAGTCCTTATTCAAGTATGCCTATTATGTTAAAAGAAGCCGTACTTTATAATAGCATTTATCTTTGAGAGTCAAAGACTTCTGTTCATTAATAAAGGAGCCTAAAACCACAGGAATTTGGGGTGGTTTTTGGTTTTGTTTTTGTTTTTTTAAGTGACCATACCTAAAGCTGTAAATTTGCTGTGCTCAGAGGCATTCATGTTATTTTGTTATTTGGTCACAGTATTATATAGTGGGAAAGATGTATGCTAGTGTCTTTACAAGCAATTCTGGGTGAAGGTATGGGTGTTAATGTCTTTGAAAATGTCTCTCCTAACTGCAAGCAGCAGTTTTGTTACAGAGTCCAGACAGCCTGACTCCTGAAASAGACAAGTGGGTCTGCACCTGAGCTTTGGGGTTAAGTGACAGGGTGGGATATGTGGTAGGCGGTTCGGGAAGGCTGTATCTTCCTAGTACCTCTGGCAATGGGTAAAGGAAGAGAGCCGCTTGCGGCCGAGAGTTTAGGATAAAAGGGGGCTGCGCCCTCGGAAACCTCGAGAGAGGAAGCCCCRMGGGCGTGTGCMCCAGTGGACTCTCTCCCTCTATTCTAACRAAGTAATAGGATTCCTCTGTCTCCTTTTTGCACACAAACCTCTGGCATTTGTGGATTAATTTTCCTGACATACATGTTAAGAAAACCCATGCAGCTGTATCTCTGAATATCTCTGTATGGCACTCTGTCCGGCAGTGTCTAAAACGAGTCTTCCTCTTCTGCCTAAGGAAAGGAATTTTGTTTCTCTGAACATGATTAGAAGAAACAGAGGCAGTTGTTGGCCTYCTTCCTTAAGCCTTTGGTGGGGTTAATAAAAAGTCTGTTTAATGTTTATAGGAAAACAGTGCACCTGAATGCAGTTTCTCATTGTTCTCTGTTTGCTAATTCACTATGAAGCAGAAAAGATCTATGACTTTACATTGTTTTCAAATGTGGTCTCAAAGACTCATGCAGAGCACTTGTTGGCAAGAAAYTACAGCAATAACTCTTGTAAGTATTGAGTAAACACCTCTCCTCATCTGTTATTCTTTCAGGTTAGAAGTCTCTGTGAGGCCATGCAGTGGCCTGGAGTGTGTTACAGTATTGGCAAAGTGTGCACCTCCCTGAGCCGCTGGCTCTAGCAGTCCCAAATGATGGACTATGAAAGATGGGTAGTCTGAGAGCATTAATTCTCATAATGCTGTGGCTATGGAAAACTATGACTTGACATCATTTTTCAAAGCCAGTGGCTAATAACTTCTGCTTTGATAGGTTAAAGTAAGGAAGTTAGGTAGCAATGTGTGGTCAATAAATCAAAATTTTGATTTTATTAAGCTGTTTTGGCACAGTGCTTTCAGTACTCGCTCACCTTGCATGAGTGCATCTCAAAGCACCTGTGAATTTGCTGGCATGTTCTACCTGGCAGGAAAAATCCTTTTGTTACTGAGGTTTAAGTAAACTGTTCAGCACTTTCTTGCCCCCTTTCATGTTTTGGTCTACATCTTCAGTTATCCTGATCCCATGACCACAACCACTAAGAGAAAGCGATAACCTGTAAGTTCCCTTAACTGTCTTTTAAATTCCTGATTCAGTATCTTGGCAGCACAAACCTCTGACCAAAACAATGCCCTTTTTGCTGTGTGACAGTGTATCTTCTTTCTTTGGCAGGGGTCAGCAACCATTTCTGGTCTGAGGAGTTGACATCCATTTGAGTTACAAGTTTGTCTTCCATGACACTTCTGGCTCACCATTTCAGCATTGCACCACACATGGTGAAAATTTTTTTGCTTAATATATCATGAATTTCCTGTGTTGCAATAAGTGTGTTTGGCTTGTTTTATCACTGTGTTTTTCCAATGAGGCTTCATCTTTTCTGGGCTCTCCCACTAGGTAATGGTGGACAGTGAGATGGTTATCCTGGAGCCTCATCCTCTGGAGGCTGAACAAACCTAGCTCCCTTAGTTGCTTCTCACTGGAAATATCTTCCTGTCCCTGACAATTTTATGGCCTTCTGCCCCTCGTATAGTATGAGTTGTAAATTGATCACAGCATGCAATTTCACCCAAATGGTGTTGCGTATTTCATTTTGGTTGTAAATGTAGGTCACTTCCATATCCTAGCAATAAGCCTAAAAAAATCTTTTCACAATTTTAAGAAATGTATTTACTTAACATTGCAGTCACATAGCTATCTAGAGTTATTTTGGTGGTGCAAAATGCTTGCTTCTAGAATTCCACTGCAATACTTCTTGAAACACATGAGATGGCAGCAAATACCAGAAACAAATGCCATGAGYTTCTCTGCTGGCCAAAGGTAGAGAGGCTGATGGCAATGAAACAGATTYTGCCCTGCTCCTGATGCAATTGTCTAGACTTATAAATTGCTGCAATTTCTGTTATACTGCATTGATTTATAAATCACGCTGTGAGTGCTGGCTGTTTAAATGTAATACTGCCTGAAAATTTCTGTAACCWGTACATTTCATTAAGGATATGCAGTTATATAACAGGAGAAACRAATTCTTTTGGTTTTATGAACTTTATATCTTCTGTCAGTTTTACGTGTTTTTCATCATATTTTTAAAATATAGCCATATGTAAGCTTCTAACATGTAATGTTCTGGAAATTCATTCACTTATGGAAACTGGTAGCAGTTAAACATTTCTGTGACATGAAAACGAAGTTGGCACAGTTAAATTGGGTGAATAGTAAAAATWCTAGCAGAACAAATAGGGAGTTAGTTTACCTATGTATATGGTTGGTAGGTATCCTTCTGACAATATCGTTCTTCCCAGATGGAAAGTATTTTAAGTGCTCTGTCTCAGAAGCTTTTGGCTTGATGTAGAAATTCCCAGAATATCTGTTCACCTCTTACAAAGGCCAGACTGATAGTCAGAAATAAAACTTCCAAGTTCTTATTAATGAGAATTCTCATTAAGTATTTATTTTTATTACATTTACTCTTGACATTTTATGTTAAATGTAGGGGAAACCTTATTGTATTTAATATTAATCACTTTCATTAGAAAGCTTATTTAAACAGACAATGTTCCTTTCAGCTGACAGCTTTTTTTCTCAAAAAAATGTCAGGATAAAAGAGAGAGCTATTCCGTATTATCTCTTGCTGCCAGATTTATGAAAAAATTAATGCTGATTCAGTAATACTGGACAGATAACCAAGACCCTTATTTGTGCTCTTGCGTAAAAGAAGTAAAAATTCAACCGTTCTTAACCARTTCACCTTGTCTCCTCTCTGTCAATGAAGTTGTGTTCTTTTCAGTACATTTTGTTTTCTGACCTATATTTAATAATGGTCTAGATAAAAAATTTCACAGTATCTGTCCATTTTGTCAGTACCCATGTGACCTCAATGCGCTTCAGTAGTTTTGCGTGCATAAAATACAATTSTATGATAAATATAAGGTAGAAATGAATATTCAGGCAAAGAACACAGAAGTTTTTCTTGCCCTCCACTTTAAATAAATACCAGCATTCATGTATATAAGCTTACCTGAAAAGAAAGCAAACACATCTTGTAATTAAATGTCTCACCCAGGTACTTTATACTTTCTATTAATTTGGTTTGTTTATACCATTCACTGAAATGTAAAAACGTCTTTTAATTTATAATTTTGGCATAGAGCCAAGATGCTTTCCAGTTAGGTAAAAACTTATACGTTAAGGGAACCAAAATTTTTGTCTTGGGAAAATGATAGAGATGTCTGGAGCCCTGAAATCAGSATGTTCCTGTTCTCTTGCTGTATGCTGAAACTGTGTTTTATTTCAGAACAATAGGTGGCAGTCTTATCTCATTCACGAGGAGTTAAGGTATCTTTCTTCCACACAAAAAAGGAAAAAACCCTAATAGACTTCWACAGCTATATTAGTAATCAATCTGCTTGCATTTAAACCATAAATTAAACTCTGTAAACAGTTAGTGAAGTCCACCAGAATCTGACAAATATTAGCCTAGAAACAAGTGGCAGTTAGCCATTACTGTCCTTTTTCTGCATTTATATAATTTGAGGGCTGAACTGAGAAAAAATAGTTACGTCCCTTAGTGAAGCCCTCATCCAGAAATATTTTCTGTCCTTTCTTGTTGAGCCGATAAATATGAGAGGTTTTTCACTGTTTTGAGGAGTGTKTCTCTGCCCAAGAAAGGTTATGAGGAGCAGAGAGGAAACAATAGACACCAAATGGGAAAGTACTGGCTCAAGGATACCCTAAAAAGAGCTAAAAGTCCAGTGTAGTCTGTAAGATTCCTCAAAGTAGTTTGAAAACATGAAAATAAATTGATTTGTGTGAACTACTTTGSCAACCTTTTCCAATCAAAAGAAAGTGGATGTGGACTCTGCCATAAGTTGACCAACCAGAAGAGTAAATCACAAAGAAAATCTGRTGCACCCATGATCATAGAGGGAAATTAAGAAAGCTTCTTCAAAAAGAAATCAATTWAAAAAGCATTGCTTCCGTCACCTACAGTGTTCATTCTAGTATCTTTTGTCTTTWTTGTCTTTAAAACCCCTTTATGTGGTAATACAGAAAGTATTTGAAGTACCTCTACCTTCAGGTGACTGCATAGAACAAGTATAAAGGAAAAAAATAACCAAATGTATACAGCCAAAGTTATTGCCTCAGAATACTATTTTCTAGAACTTGCACTATGTTTAAACATCTTCAGAMACTGGAAATTAATGCAAATTTTACTAACCAGGAGTTTCCATAGTTTTAATTGTTCACTTAATATAGTAATGTAGTGTCTTATAGGGAGACATAAAAGGTTATTATTTGTAGAAGAAAGGAGTACAAAGCTAATAAATATAAATTAGTAATATAAATATAAATAGTAATATAAATATAAATTAGTAAATATAAATTAGTAAAAATTTTAGCCAACTACAGGTTACATAGGTAGACTCTAGTAAATAAGTTGTGATTTGTCAGTAGTCAGAATGGACATGGATGAATCTTCTTAGATTTGAAGTTTTAACAATTCATTTTTTTGAGAGCTCATGTAAAGTAACTAATCATTGAAATAAATTTTGACTTAATTTTCATTTGATTGTCCACAATTTGGTTGCTTTATTTTCAGTATAGAAGCCTACACACTTYTTAAAAGMCTTTTTTTTCACAGTGATAAAATCTTCACAAGTATGAGAAATCAAGCTACATCAGACAGCCACAGAATGTATAGAAAAGTGCATACCCCAAATAAATGCTTGAATGCATTTATGACRGGATGCTATAATATAAAGAAAACAGGGAAGAAATAGTGAGTTACAGAGAAGCAAGCAATATTACTAGGTTATAGATGTAGGAAACATAAGTACTTGGTATTGCAGTGCCATTTCAGCCCAAGACTGTGTGAGCAGTATTAATGTGGGGGAAGAGGATGGAGCTGTGCACATCACTTAATTGTGGCAATGGTGAAGTAACCCAATTAGAATAAAACAATAAGATTACTAACACAGACATGCACATCTTGATATTGGGCTGCACTCAATACTGTGCTTTCCAAGACATACATTGATAATGAAGCACAAGATTTTGTGTATTTCAAAGACACTGCCATAGAGAAGTTGAACTTTTTCACAGTGTACGGTGTCACTGTGTCATTTTTTGCTGTATGCTACTAAGTGTGGTGGGCAGTGGATGATATTCATGTTGAATCAGGGTATTTCTCCACTTGTTCCTACTGAGATGAGATTATGTTTCTTCCACTCACACCCCCACAGTCACACAACGACACACACTTGCTTCTATGATTTGGCCTGCACCAGCTCTGAAACTTGCTAGACTTCCTGTCTGGGCAGTCTTAGCTTTTTAATCAAGTGATTAAATATGTATCTGTAATTTTTTTATAAACTCAGATATTGTATCAATACACAGAAGGGGCCTTTCAGTGCCCAGAGGTGTTACAAAAGCWCTTAGCAACAAGTGTTAACTGAAGAGTACGTGACAGCTCTCATTCTCTGTAGTGATCAATTCAAGCCCTCTCTGRTTACATGGATCTCATGGTCCACTGGTAGTCATCTGCATCCTCTTATTAGTACAACTTCTTATTTGTCTCTCAAAATCTTTCTTCAAAGTTTAAAAGTCCGTTTTAAAAGAGATTTAAAAAATTTGAATAATTTCTCTTCCAATTAGAGGAGTTAAACTGCCTCGATGTTATGGCAGATATTGCTAAAAATTATGATTAATAAGAGTCTCATTCTATAAAAATTATGATTAATAAGAGTCTCATTCTATATTCTGGGTAAAAGGAAGGTAAATTCTGCCACACTTGTAGGCTGTACCTCTATGCTTTCCAGTTTAAAAGTTTTTATTCTGGGAATTCATGCATTCTTTAGCAGTACTGCTAACCATATCCAGCTGTATATGAAAATCTCTTCTTTTTTTGGTGTTCTTGCTGAGAGAGAAGTCACATGAACATCGTTTGAATTTATACATAAATTAAAAGATCTGATGTGAGCTTCCCTCCTTCCCTGGCATCTTGCAACCCCAGAATTCTTAGTCTCCATCAAACACTTGTATTAGCCGCTGTAAACACTCCTGTGTAGTAGTAGCATCCATGCAAAGATCTCGGTAAGCCAGAGGAAAAAAGAGAAAGGGGAAAAAAATGGAAGGCAAACAGACAAGATTCTGACAAGGCACTGATAAKATTGAGTATACTGTGTAAGAGTTTGTAAGACTTAAACAAATTACTCCAGGATCTTGCCCTAGCATTTCCCCTGCTCCAAGGTAAAATGACATWCAGGTTAGGTTTGACAGCTATGACAACCAGCTCTCATGGATGTCACTATTGGACACTCATCAGATTTACAGTAATCATCACACTACAGTAATTGGCAGTGGAAGAGCAAATGGAAAGATGTCTAATTTACAGTTCATGAACCTGTCAAAGAGTCTGCTCCAGTGTGTTGGCATAAACCTACCTCATGCATTTCTCTTACTTTTAGGGTAGGAGGAATGTTTCAAAAATTTTTCCTTGAATGACCCCTACTTATTATCATACACCTTGTAAGAAAATTTTTCAGGTTAATTTACAGATGGTTTTACGAAAAATTTAATTCAAGTGATTGAGGACCTGACTCTGTCAAAATAAAAACTCATACAAAAAAGTTCATATTCCCACTCCAGCCAAAACCACTAAAATACTGCCTGAACTTCAGGAAGTTCAGCTTACTCCTTTATTTAAGCTTTTTCGCACATGGAAATCCTAAAACTAGGACAAAAAWTCATTAGATACTATATAGGGATCTAATAGTTTGTTGCTGCTGTTTCTCTTTTGTTCTCACTTTGGGACACTGTCACCACATACTGGACCTTTTTGTTAGCTGATCAAACTCATTAATGAAGTAGAAATCTGATGGTTTCCTGCATGATGAGCAACATGAAATGATACATATCCAARGAAGGAAAAGTATGCTCACAAATGAGAACCAAGGAGAAGAGAGAAAAAAAGAGAAGGAAAGGTACAATTTCTTCTTGCGTGACAAATGAGTGAAAGACTGCAGCATTAGAGATAAGGCAATTTAAGTCCTGTCAACAAATTACTTACAGTTAAATTCAAAAAATTATAATGGCAAATAATGTATCAATTTAATATTATGGTTCAATAAGACGCTGTTTAAAAAGAAAAAAAAGCTAGTTTTCAAAAAATTGAAATCAAGTGAAATCTAATAGTGCAAACAGGAGAAGAGGAAAACAGTAATCATAACTAATCTGGTTAGGTATTGCTTATTCTATGAGGAGCTTTTTGTAAAAGTAGATACTATAGTTATTTCTACAGAGACACATGTGCAATTCCTGCCTATGGTTTTGAAGAAAAGAGGATGAAATGTAAATTAAGAGTGTATGGGGGTGCTTAATGAGGTCTCAGACTGGTGCTTCTACCTTTAAGAAGGAAGAAAACAGATAATTGTGATTAAGCATTGGAAATAATAAAGCAAGGGGAAGGCTGTTTGTCCTGGTTCCAGCCAGTGCTGGATTAATATGTACAGTAACCAGGATGGGACATGGCTAGGACCCAGAGTTTATTCTATACCACCTCATGTCATTGCCAGGGTGGAGGAAAGGAACTCTGAGGAGAAAGWGTTCCTTTTGGTCAATAATGAGGCAGAGATGTTTCTATGTGAATCACTGCCTCTTTCCTTGTACCCTCTGTCATTAGTATTGTTGCTGCTACTGTTAATTTTCTTATCTCATTGCTGCTTCCAGTAAATTGTCCTTATCTCAATCTTTGGTGCCTCCAATTCTTCTCTCCAACACTCTGCAAGTAAGGGGGGAAGGGGAGGCACACTGTTTCAGTGAGGGCAATTAATTGGAGGATACCATTCCTAAACCTTAAACTGTTTTTAAAAGGACTTTGAAGAGAACAAAAAGCAAATAGAAACAGCAGAGCAGGAAAAAAAATTAAAAAAAAAAAAAAAGGGAAAAGGACAAGTCTTGCATAATTRCACAACAGTATACTCTGATAGCAACCTCTCCTGAGATGTGAGAACCTGGAAACAATATTTTTTTTACTGGACACCAACCCTTAAACTGCTTAAATGAGCTATCAAGCTAAAGAGTCATGGGACAACTTAGCCACAACCGTCACAAAAGAATATAAAAGTACAAAAACATCAGAAACAAGTTGCACTTGGAACATGAGACCATCATGAGAAGGGAGAGACTTCTTATTTTTTATTTATGGAAAAAAATGGTAGTTATCTACGAAGAGAAAAATATTCTATTCTGTATAAAATAAAAAGCAGCCATAGTGCAAACTAGTTAATATGGGAGTGAATTGACTGTTAGAATATGAGCTACTGTAAAAGCATCTGAACTATGGAAAGTAGGATGGTAATRATGTCATTTTCAGAAATGTTTGTGAAGTAGAGAGATAAAGGCAATATTCCAAACAATATTAATATTTGTTTTCCCTACAAAATACCTATTCTGTATCTATATAACTAAAAATATGAGTAATTTGACAATCCTGGATAAACCAAAAGCACAAAATATTGTCTATATTCCAGAGCAGAATTCATCAAGTTTGAAAGATGGTCAGTGTTAAAATAGTGCTTTTCATTGTTGTTATTTCTAAGAAAAGCTATGAAACAAATGTTTGTCACACTGTTAATTGCTATTTTTAAAACTGGCATGTTTTCCATTATAGTTTGTGGACCCTTTGTATCTGAGTCAATGCACATTGATACTCAGATGTAACATTTTGTACTTTCACAAGCCCAGGTACACACAGATAATATTTACTTAGGTGAGTAGTCAGCAGATCTCCTCCCAACAAAAGCCTCCCTCACTCCATGCAAATGTCTTTTCCAGAGTTCTTCAGCTCCCTGAAGCTCTCTAAAACTGGCAAAGAGGAGCACTATGATTTACTGGAAKGCAATTGTCATGAGAAGGGTGAGGATTTACTCAACCCACAAGTCTGCCAGAAAAAGTTCACAACCCAACATGTTCTGCTCCTAAATCCTTTATCAGAACAAGTTCATCAGGCTCTGCAGGGCAGAGGAGCATATCATGAAATATGACTGGGTGGYTGCAGGGTGGAAGTAGGAACAGACACAGACACTGGGGGACAGGSATGGAGGACCCAATGGAGATTTGATTTTACATTAACTTTTTACTTGCTAATAGTTTCGTGATAAWTTCCCTGTTAAGTACAGTCATATGACTGATGGACATGTGTTGATCTCTATAGGGTCTTCCTTAAGAAAAAGATTATGAAGAATCTTACTAATAAGGACAGGAAAAAATTACCAGTTTGATATTACTGGCTACTAAGTAATTTACTTCATATTTTATTGAGCAGCCAGTAAATACCATTTGGCAAATGGCTTAAGGTACGCAGAGAGAAAGTTGTGAATGTTTTTTTGTTCTTTTCAAGGAAGTATCTGCATGGACTTCTGAACAGGACTGAAATTTCAGATGAGTAAAAYTATTTTACAAGAAAATAGAATCATTAAGGCTGTGATTCTCAGAATATTTTAGTTAACAGGCTGCTAACTAAAAACAGGGCATTGGAAATTCTCCAATTTTTTGACAGACAATTACCTATTTAATTGATACATGAAATGTAGTTCTTGTGTCCACGGGTATTACTGTTCACATACATTTTCACAGATCAATTACAGACTACAATTACCATTGTAGAGCATTAAACTGCTTTGCAATCKCTTGCTACCATGCAGTTATTTCATGTCTCTTTATCCATTGTCTACTTCATTTCTCCTGTTATTTCCTGCCAAGTAATTGCTGATCAGGCTCATTTATAAACAAAGGTTCTCAGAGAAACATGACACATGCTCCTGGTACTGGTCATAAATTTAAAATGTATGGTAATACATTTTCAGATTTTATAATCTGCTTCTTAATGATGGGTGACCTGAGTTTAATTATTTGTTTATTTCATATTTGAATGGGCTAATGAGATATGACCAGGAGAGCAAAATGATTATGTTATTTTGATTTCAATGCCACTATGGCATTTTATTATTTTATGAGCTTCTGAGTACTAAGTCCCATTTGACAGTGCATATTGCTTACCGTGATTAAGAATTGCTTAGACAAGGAGACACATACTATGTTAGTCAGTTCTCCTCACCCAGTGTTTTCCCTAGCAATGAGCCTAGAAAGACATATTTCTGTCTTTTAATTTTGTTCTATAGTTGATGTTGATTGACAGAATACAAAACTTCTGTTGAAACAGTAAGAAGAGTTATGTGCTTTTGTTTCTGGAAGCTCCTCATAATTACATGGCAGAGGTTATGTTTTAAAAAGCAGCTGTCATTCAGACAAGGAACTTGCCTTCTGCAAAATTTTCAGAGGCCATATTTCTAGTTCATGGAAATCTTAATCAAGTAAAAAGCAAAGGTGACTTGGTCCTATTATTTATTTCAACTTTTTTAAAAGATTACCAAAGACAAAGTTGCATAATGCCATTTTGCAATTGGCAAACGTAAGCACAGAGAAGATACATTTTAAATATTTGCACTTAGGCACGCTAATATATTAGCACTGTTRGAAGATAGCAATCTCTAAAGTTCTCATATGACAGTAGTAATCTAACCAACTATCCTTAATTAACTCAGTGTACATTGGAAAATGAAGATACACAGATAAATCCATGGGCAACAGGTACAGAGTGCTCTAAGAGCAGATGTAGTATGAAACTATAATTTTCAGAAGCTAGTGCTGTGGAAATTCCAACTTCCTCYTGCTTCTGTTCATCTATTAGTTAACATTTTGCATTGTTGTTCTGTGGGAGAGTGGCTGTACTGAGAAAATTATAGGACAGCGTGTCCGTTCTTTATCATAATTATGTTGAAAAACAGCAAACCAATTGCTACTAGCATCTGAGATTTCTCAGCTTCTCTCATCATTGTATATGGCCATGCTAGTTTAATTACAGATGATGACCTTTCAGCTGTCTTTACATCCAAACCAACTGAAATACTGAAAATCAAGAAATTAAGATTTAGGATTTCCTCTGCAGGTTTAATCTAGTCTCTAAACATATCCATTTTAGAACATTTAAAGTCGCTGATTTTTCCCTAGGACACATACCTTATTTAGCAAATTGATAATTTTTTCACTATTTTTTCAGCATTGCATTACCTTTTAGTTCTAACTTGCTCTCAGTTTTTTTCTCTTTGCCACTGGTCAGTCCTGTCTCAGTTTCTACTCTTTCCAATTGCTTGTTCTGTCTCCCTTCTTCCCCATGAACCATAATGACAATGACCAGCATTTCCTATCAATTTGTCAAGTAGATATTCCAAGCTGCATTTTTCATTTTTGTGTCTAAGTCTGCCTTTCCAATTGCTCCCYGAAGTCTGAACATTGTTCCTTTTCCACCTAAGTCAGGATTTTGCCTTACCATTCTGCACTAAGAAACAAAATTCTGAATTAGTTGAAGCTCATTATCARGTTTAAATCCTGTAGAGAGGCAAAGTATGTTAATGGAGCACTGCACTGAATCAACACTAATGCATGCTCTGTGGTCCGAGCTGCAAAATCATGGCTGTACAAATCATGCACAATCTATGAGAGATTCAGGGACCATAAGTGAATGGCAAATCACATTCAGGTAAAGCGTGCTCTCTGTAACTGGGGTGTTTACAGGAAGTGTGACTGCATGCTAAGAAGTCTTTAGTAAGTGTGTGTGAACCAGTCCTTTTAAAGAGCTTATATTTTAGACTTTTTTAATAGTTTTGATTTTCATTTTTTTAACAGGAACAGCAAAGAGATAGCTAATACCACCACCAGGACATTGCAACAGTTTACTCTTTTTCTAAGTTATATGTTAACTAAGATATTATGTAACATTAAAGTATTTATTCAGTTTTTATTTCAGAGACAGATTCTTCTTGGTCTGTATTCAGTTCATGTAGGAGTTTGAAAAATATCACATACTCTAACCAATTGCAAATGTTCAAGAAGATAGCTGAACAAATCTTTGCAGCTTCTAGTTTGTTACCAGAAGAACCAATCCCGTTTCTTTCACTTCCTTATCCTCACCATGCAGTTCCGCTTCCTACCTTGTTCTCTCTGTGATAGTCATCTCCTGCTATCTTTGTTAGGCCAGCAAAACTTATTCCCTAGTGTTTCCCGAGAAAATCACCTCTCTTTTTAGGGTGGACATGATATAATGAAATCTAATCTTGATCCAATCAGAAACCTCATCTGCATTTATGTGGACAAATAYGTTTATATGTAGGTGTAGTCAGATTTTGACCAAACAAAATGCCAATTGTAGGCCACCTAGAGCCTGATAGAAAGTAYGTTTTGATGGAATCACTTGGTGCATTTGCAGAACTGGTATAAATAATCTCTTAAAATCATAAATCATTATATCTCTGAAAGCAACAGCTTTCTTTAAGCAGAGGAGGACTCAGAAACTCCCCAAAAAGAGAAGTTTCCCTAAGGAGCTGCARGATTTCTTCATCAATATTTTGCTTTGGGATGAAAAGATGAAAGAGATTTGCTCTATTGGAGCCTCTGTGATTTATAGAGAGGAGCTCATAAACTTTTACCTCAGAGACAAGGTAAAAGGTTTTGTAGTTGATGTCCTGTTACTAAGGGATATTGTTCAGACTCTGAAAGATGAGAAGCTGTGACCCAGTCTTGCARCAGAGGATCATTTTTATTCAGTGTTTTTCAAGATTAATTATGTTTTCATTATTATCTGTTGGACTGATAATCTAGACATATGTCTAGGTTCTGAGATCCTTTTGAAAGAAAAATTAAGGTTTTGTTGAAGATGTCATCTCAGTAGTTTGTATAGCTGTGCTAGCTGAAGAACAAACAAAAGTAATAATATTAATTTTCTACTCTGAAATAAACAAAATAWAACTCTATGCATATGCAAAATCTAGTCTTCAGAAAACAAAAAAAAAAAAAAAGTCTCAGCTTTTACCTCTTGAATTTGCAAAATCTGTGTATTCTGTTGCATAATACTTTTAACTCCTAGATAAGAGTAAGAGAGGTCAGATGTTTGTTTCCCAAAGAATATCTCAGTACCTTGTCATCATTATACACCTGTTAGGGTCAGCAGTATACYGATCTCTCTGTGCCGGAGAGAATTCTTTATTGCCTAATAAAACTAGATTAGGCAAGCGAAATTCTTGTAATGCAATGTCTATTACATTCATAATAGATAACATGTCCTGATACAAAACATTTACATAGGCAATGCTCTTATCATATAGCCATGTTCAGTATTTAAAAGCCAATGGACACAAATAAAACAGGAAAAGGTTTAACATATCCAGTTCTGAGTAACTGAATTTGCATTCAAGGTCTATCAAGCTTACCTTTGAACCAACTTATAACTGAGCAAGTGACAAAAAGAAGGACTAGAAAATCACCTACAYAGCAGCAAATAATTCTGACTTTGTAAGAAATCTGGGGCTGGTCCTCCTGGCCTTCTTTGGAAGGTTTTCAGAGGACATTAGTGGGCATTTGTAAGGATTGACAGTGATAACAATCAATCCCCACATATCTGATTGTAATGCAAGAGTTTTCAGGAAGGAGAGGAGAACCTTGGAGACTGAGCAGCACCTGCCCTGCTTGGCTATGTATTTCAGAGGTGGATGGCAGTTCAGTTAGTCACAGTACGAGGAAACAAGGTGGCAGATGGAGATCAAAACAGTGATGGTTGGAGTTAATTCTCTTTATCTCTTCTGTGGATACCCCTAACTCCAAGTAGAAACGGAAGTGAGGCACAAAAAAAGGTTTGAAAAAGGTTTGAAAAATTGTTTGAAGGATTAAGAGGCATTTTTTGCCAAAGGACTGGATTATCCAGGAGCGTTTAAAATAATTTAAAAGCCTGTGGGCAAAGCCAGCCTACAGCGAGTACATACTTAACCATATGGTTGTTACAAGAGAATGCCCAGACACCAAGTGCACCTCTGCAATCTACTGACCCTAACCAGTTTCACCCAGGGCGTGCACACACTGCTCATGARCCCAAAGTCTCCATTACACCTCAGCCCTAGACCCTCAGCTATCTTGCCATATGCTGGTCTCCAGCCTAGTCTGACCCTGGTGTCTATATAGACCTCAAACTTACATGGTAGCTAGTTTTCCTCCTGAATGTATCTCTCAGATGTCACTGCCTGCAGGTGTCCTGTCTGCTGCAAGGGCTTCAGATTCAAGATGAAACTTGGCCTATAGTCCTACCCATGGTCTCATCTCCTTTTGCTTTTGCCTGGAATTGGTTCRTCTCTTGCCTGGGACTTTCAATGAATCCTACTAAAGATGTCTGTYGCACCCACTATGCCTATGGAACCATGCCCTGGAGTCATTCTTTACTCAGGGAGTGAATAGTTGGAGGGAGCAGCAGGACTGTGCTGCTCTCTGACAGAGGAAATGGAGAAAAGAAACTAACAGCTCGTACCTTAGAAACCTTCTGACATTTGCTTTCTCAGCCATTTATTCACACAAGAAATGAAGTTGGAAGGGCTTTGCTCCAAGGTTAATATTCATGGATACTTACCTATTCAGTGATCAGTGAATATCCCCATTCTGGTGGAGTCCCTGCTGACTGAAAGAGAGCAAAGATAACTGTTTTGGRAAAAAAAATGAAAGCAAGGAAGTCCCAGGGAACTACAAGCCAGTCTGTGTCATCTCAGTGCCCAGCAAGATTATGGAGCAGATCATCCTGGAAACCATGCTAGGGCACATGGAGGACAGGGAGGTGACAGCCAGCATGTCTTCACTAAAGGCAAATTGTGCCTGACTAATTTGGAGGCCTTCTGTGACAGGGTTATAATGTTGGTGGATGAAGGATGAACAACTGATGTCACCTACCTGGACTTGTGCAAAGCACTGGACAGTGTCCAACATCTTTGTCTCTAAATTGGAGAGACATGGATTTGATGGATGAATCACTGAATAGGTAAGGAATTGGCTGGATGGTTGCATTCAAAGAGTTGTGGTCAATTGCTTGATGTCCAGGTAGAGACCAGTAATGATAACACCAGTCTGTTGGTTCAGTCAACATGCTGGAGGGCAGGGATGCCACCCAGAACAACCTGGACAGGCTTGAGAGATGGGCCTCTGTGAAGCTCTGGAATATCAACAAGGCCAGGTCGTGCACCTGGATCATGGAAATCCCGAGCACAAGCACTGGCTGGGCAGAGGATTGAGAGCAGCCTTGAGGAGAATGACTTGAGGGTTTTGGTGGACAAGAAGCTGCACTGTTCTTTATATAATGACAGCCATAGTACTTTTCAAAACTTGTTTTAAGCAAAGAATCATGTTACAGATTATATAGTTCTGTAGGGAAAAAAAAAACAAAACTGTGTTAAAGATTTCTCCGATTAAAAGGCAGCAATACAGTTCAAACCCATTTACAGTTTACAGTACAAACCCATAAGCAGGAACAACCATAGAGGATATAATTTAAACAGCTAGAAACTTTCTTTCTGTTGAGGAGTTTCTATGGAATAAATCTTGCAKCAGGACGGGAGGCAGCATATGTTGAATTATATCTGTACTGATACTCACAGTTATTCTTTTACTTGTTTCTATGTTTTAACATTACAAGTGCTTTTCACTGCTTTAACACATTGTAGATAAAGGAAGAAAGACTTATACTATGACTGATTTTGAAGAGAAAGCTTTTATATTTATTCCATTAAGAGTTTACATGGGTTCAGTAATCCGCTGAACAAATTTGGGAAGAAAGTACATTAAGGACTACTAAATGCAGAAATCCCGGAATTGCAACTGAAATACTGCAGATCTATATCAGTATATCTTTTCGTTCATCTTGTGTTCCTCCTTAGGTAGCTGTTACTGGCCAGTGTCAGAAATAGTGTTTTATTATTACAGACAATACTGTAAACTGATCCAATCTCTGTGTTCAGCGGTGCAGAGGTGCATCAGCCAGCATAGATTTTCAGCTGTGGGTCATAGGAAGGTATTGAAGTGAATCTTAAAATAGTACAACATAATTTTCTTATTGTCATATTGCACTATTTTAAAAGAGCACAGAAAGATAGTTCCAGTACCACCCATGAACCTTGCAGTATTAGAACTGCAACAGGGCTAAATCACAACTGGAGCCAAGACATTCATATAAAGCTAAAAAATGTCAGTGTTAATAGCAGTGCATATCCTGCCTCACTTTAATTTAGAAAGTATGAGGTGCTGCTCTTATGAATCTTGTGCTTTATCTGACAAAACTGCTGTCCCAAACAGCTACATAGCAACCCATGTAGCAACCCATGGTCAGCTCATCAGGCAAGGACATATGCATCTCTAAGCTTTGCGCAAAGAGCTGTAATAATAGCAAGATACACTTTCACAATCCTTTCCTCTCTTCCAAGAAACCTCCTTCCTTCTGCTGATATGCATAAAGAAAACAGCTGGTTTTGTTGGCTATGTACTTTGAAGTGACAGATTTATTTGAAGCTACAAGATTAGCTAGCTTTTCTTGATTTGCTATCAAAGCACTAGTCACTTCTGATATCCAAGTTTCAGTTCCTATTGCACCTCTTTTTCAAGATTCCTATTTTGCTTGTTAAGGCAATAAATAATAGTTTTCAGGAGGCAGCTGAAGAGTTGTCTAACTGATCAAGCACATAAGCCAGGCTTCTGTCCCTGCCACAGTGAATACATGTAGCCTATCCTAAGTGAAGTCTGTGCTGTGTTTCTCAATCAGAAAGCATTATACATAGAGTGGCTTAAYAAACCACTCCAGAGGTGGTGCTTTCTTGGTGAAGTGGCGATGCCTTGACATTACTGCCTGGCTCACTGGCACGTCTCTCCAATCTTCCTGCTCCAATGCAGGAGCTTTCAAGTTGAACTAAAACCGGGGTTAGTTCTAGAAGACAAAGATATGTGGATAGAAAAGACAGTGTTTGGGATGTTTGGGTTGCTTCTGTCTTTCCTCAGACTTCACTTCTTCACTTCCTATAGCTCTGACCTCTCACTGAAGAAACAATTCTGTCAGGGTTACCATTTTGAGTGAGCAGATCATAAGGTCTTATTCTGTATGAAACAGCATCCTGATACCATCTGCCAGAGACAAGGAATAAATTTTTAGGAACATGTATTACTTGGACAAATTCTATAAGMATATTTGAATGCAATCTGCAGATTTTTCAAAAAAGCTGTAGAACTGCTTTAAAAAGAAATAATTTAAGTACAAATTCATAACAGTAATTAATTTTTTATTATTATGGTTTTAATGCATTTTTCTAATATTTCTATTTCACTCATGTTATTTCAAGATAAAAGTCACAGCAAAGTTTTAATTTCCCTCATGCTGCTATCATATTTACAAAGAAGCAATATATACATCTAGATGAGAAAAGCAAAATATATTAATATTTTAATAGCAATCAGTGAAAGTTAGTATTGGATTAATACCACAAGCCCATGCAGCAAACAGCTTGCTGCTTGAAATGAGCTTCATCTCACTTGATTTGGAAATCTCTCATTCTGAAACCAGGGACTTAAATCATTATTCCAAATACACTTGTGAAATAAACTTGTGAGGGCCTTTCCCTTTATAATGGAGTATTTATGATAACCCAGATTATATTAAAGAAGTAATTTCATGTTTACTACAGCAATGGAGAGCTTGCATGTGTCAGCGGTCTTTRATGCAAAGCAAATTTTTACTTTTAGGTTTGGAAGTAGTGATCAGTTATTTCATCAAATTCAGAAGGCAGTATATCTGTGATACAATTAAAATTAAATTAATGTATATGTTTGAAMTATTTTTTCATTGTTATTTGATTTAAAGGTTGATGCAAACACATATTCTCAATGTGGCAACCTTGGGGTTAGTTCTGGAGGATGAAGAAATGTGGGTATCTTTAYAAATAAAGATACAAGTTGGCAACTATGCTGATGCATCCTCAGAGAGACGCAGAACTGAAATAAGGGGAAAAGTAGGTTCCAGCTACCGCTCAGCTTCCCAACACTAACATCGCCAAAAGTTAAAGCAGTAATGAAGTTCACACGCACAAACACGCGGACACACATCCCGGTAAGAGCTGTGAATAGCGGATGTGTTGCTCCTCCTAAAGCTCGACACTTGAAAGCAAGTCCACGCTCCGGTGCAAAAACACAGAAACCTTTTTCTCCTATCCGAGCAAGGCTTTTGTGAACGAAGACCCTCTCTCCCGGGAAAATGCCCTCCGGGATGTGCCCGGCGGGGGATGCTCGGCCGGCCCRTTGGGGGTCAGGGCCGGGGGGCGGGCGGGCAGGTGGCGGCGGGCGGGGCGAGCGCGGCGCCGCCCCCGGGCCCCATTGGCGAGGGCAGTGGGGGCCGCACCGCGCCGCCCCCCGCACACAAGTGCGAGCGCCCGGCGGCGGCAGCGGGGCTGCGGCGGGGCCATGCAGAGCTGCGGGCGCTGGTGGGGGCGGCTGGCGGCCCGCGGGGCAGCGCACCTGCGGGCGGCGGCGGGGCAGCGGCGCTGGGGCAGCGGGGAGGCGGCGCGCTGCATCGAGCAGCTCCTGCCGCGGCATGATGACTTCTCCCAGCGGCACATCGGGCCGCGGGAGCAGGAGAAGCGGGAGATGCTGCGAACCGTCGGGGTSCAGGTAGGCGCCGTGCGTGGAGGGGGCGGCGCGCCCGGACACTCCAGGTGCGGACCCTCCGGGACCTAACACGGCGTGCGGGCGCTTCTTGCAGAGCGTCGAGGAGCTGATGGACAAAACCATCCCGGCCAGCATCCGCCTCCGGAGGCCTCTGAGGATGGATGACCACGTCTGTAAGTGACCGCATGGCCCGGGGTGCTCCCGGAGCTCCCCCGCTCTCTCGCGGCCCCTTCCGGCCGCCAGCGCCGTGGGGGGTGGGGGGACTTGGGGTGCGCCCCCRATGTCCCCGCTGAAACGTGTAGCGATCTGACCTTACAGCGAAAGTAAAGTGCAGAGTATGACTTTACCAAGTGTAGCAGCACCATCACCGACACTTCATTCTTCTCCGACAAACTCGGTAGTTTGGCTGCTGCGTTTACTACTTTCCTCTTGGAAATCGGTAAGAAAATGTGTGTAGCGGACAGGGACAGCTCGAAAACCCGTTTTGGAGCTCAAGTGCTACCTTGACTTCACTTTGTCCCAAGAGCCTGATATAGAGGAAAAAGTGTGACTAAAAACCGTCCCGTTAGTGTGGACTGCAGCTCCAAAGGAGCCACAAAGCCAAGGAGTCTTTTGTTGGTTCTTATGTATCTGCAGGATTTCTTTGTTATTTCTTCCCTCTCCCCACTTCCCCCCTCCGCCCCTCCCCGTAATACCCTGCATATTTTAATTAAGCAACTGTGTCTCCGTATTATGGATACACAGTAGACTAATGGTCATGACTTTAAATCCRTCTGATTGAGGGTTATGGGTAAACTGAGGAATGCAAAACATCTGAGTCAGCTATTGTGGCACTATAGTAATTCAGCAAATTGCTGTAGAAAACTTGATGTGAATTCATGAGGTTTTAGTTATTTGTGTTTTAAAGGGTTAGAAAGAACAGTACAGAATTTCTACCTGCATTTTGAACAGTATCTGTGAACATCATGCTGGAAGTCCTGTAAATGAAAGAAACACTTAAAAATCCCCAATGCTGAACAATTCCACTAAAACGGAAAGCTCTAACAGTGGCCATTCGGATATGGGAGACAGTTACATCAGTATTAACTTCACTTTTGTGTCAAGATCCTTTGCCTGATTTGCAGAAAACTTGATTCCTC
Organism: Malurus melanocephalus; assembly: GCF_030028575.1. Classification (NCBI taxonomy): domain Eukaryota; kingdom Metazoa; phylum Chordata; class Aves; order Passeriformes; family Maluridae; genus Malurus; species Malurus melanocephalus. The sequence continues at coordinate 753,125 of NW_026623569.1, forward strand.
TCGCTGGCATTTTCTCATTGCTCACCCGTGTGCTGTAATTTGAGTGTAAACTTCAGGCCCGCAGCTCCGGTGAGGTTCCTGGCCAGTTCAATCTGGTTGCTCTGAGATGACATCACGCGTGAGAGGCAGCCCCACAATGAACAGCCAGGAAAACTAGACCCTGGAAAGACAGATTCTAGCCACGAGGGATACAATAGGGGCTGATAACTTTCTACTTCTAAAAATGTTTCATTAGTTCTGTGGCATTTAAATTTTGGTAACTTTCTATCTTATTAAAATGGGAAGAGTCTGTATGCAGAAGCAGAATTTAACAACTTTCTTCTGATTTTGTAACTGCTGAAAATACTGCTACATCTTTTCCTATGGTTAATGTATTTTAATCAAGGCACTCCCTGACTGACAAGTGATTTTCACTGATCTGAAGTAACTTTTTAGATTATTATATTTTAGGTCTGTAGGAGTGGTTAAATGCAGTTAGTCGTTACTAATTCTGTCTTAAAAGCCTTTCCATTTTTTTTTGTAGTTACTATTTTTCTACTTTTAATTAATATAATAATCTTACAAAATTTTACATCATCAAAACACACATAAAAGTAATAAGGGACAGTTGGGCATTAAAATACATACACATYCTTGAAAACTACACTGGTGATAAGTCATTAAATCATAATCTTGATGCAGTGCTCAAAAGCTGGTTTTCATAGTAATTTTGAGTGGATGTCTCCTACACAGCAGTGCATTAGTTGATGTTTCGTTGTAGGGGAGCTCTCACTGTGCAGCAGGCCTCATTAGCTAACAGTGTGTTTAGTTCGCTGGCATTTTGCTCCACTTGCTATGCTGTTCTTGTTCCTTTAGAGTAAACTTTGAAAGAATGTGACTGTGATGCAGTCTCACATTGCACAGCATGCARCAGTTGAGTTTTCAAAAGAGATGCTTGCATGAGGTACAGAAGCTTTTTTTTCTTGTACACTACTGCATTTTTCTTCTGCAGCCATTGTTTTATGACTGAATGTGTAGTTGTTTGTCATTAGTTTGCCCCTACACTGATAGCAGAAAATTCCACAGCATTTAAAAGAAAAGYTAAAAGCCTCAGCTTGAAGTTGTGCAGCACAACATTGAACATCTCGTACCAAAACACAGTAATCTGAGTGAAGCTTGTTTCTTCATTAATGCACCATTAGAGAGAACACTTTCCAGTCACCAGAGTGGTATTCCATATGTGAGTATGGTGCATTATTACTCTATCATATACCTTTTTCTAAAGGGAAATAGCAAAACTGGGAAGTGTCATGAAAATTCTATTCTGTTTTMATTTGTTTTTATTTATATGAATACTTCCATTGGCCCCCTAACTCATATATGGACTGAGAGAGCAGGACAAAACAATGCCAAATGTCATTCAATGAATTTCAGCATTTATAAAATTTATAATACAGCAATTTCCACTTGTCTTTGTAACTCAAAAATGTAATCATTGTGACGCTACAGATTGGAGTGGAGATGAGAAAATGAGCTGTGCTAGAGCTACTCCTTTCTAATAACAAACATAGCTGAGCTTACATTGAAATCTCATTGAAGTCAGCCCTTGCAGATAGAAATAGACGTGCGATTCAAGAAAACCACACACACACTGTAGAAAAGCGCATTTGGGTGARTTTCTTAGGTCTCTGCAAGTACATTTGGGTATTTTGAAAAACCTTCCTAGCTGTAGATCGCATCTCAGGTGTGTACATTAGATATGTACATTTGGTATACATGCGAGTCTTCAAATTTGGATTGTGTGTGTCACTGGGAAAGATTGCATTACAGATCTTTCCACTGATAATGTAACAAATTACTTAAAAGATGGAAAAGGAATCAACTGTGTGTATGAAATAGTCAAAAGAAGTAGGAAGTGGCTCTTGTGGATGCAGCTTGTGTTAAAGAGCTGGTTTATAAGGCATTGCATATTCAATTGATGATAAATAAAATCTCTGATTATAGTAGAAGCACAATCTTTTTGTACCTGTGTTATCTTTCACAGACATTTTAGCACAGGCCTACTCTTCAGTGGAATAATCAAGCTTCATTGCTTCCCTGAAGGACATTAAATGTATGGGGAGAAAGTATTTAGATTTACCTGGACATTTCCTGAGAGCAGGAAGGCTCTGCAGAGGGATCTGGCCAGGCTGGATCATGGGCCAAGGCCAAGGGTGTGAGGTTCAACAAGGGCCAGGGCCAGGTCCTGCCCTGGGGTCACAACAACCCCAGGCAGTGCCACAGGCTGGGGCAGAGTGGCTGGAAAGCTCCCACAGGAAAAGGACCTGGGGGTGCTGGTGACAGCGGCTGAACATGAGCCAGGGTGTGCCCAGGTGGCCAAGAAGGCCAATGGCATCCTGGCCTGGATCAGCAATGGTGTGGCCAGCAGGGCCAGGGCAGGGATTGTCCCCCTGTGCTGGGCACTGGTGAGGCCACACCTCAAACCCTGTGWTCAGTTCTGGGGYCCTCACTGCAAGAAGAACATGGAAGTGCTGGAGCACATCCAGAGGAAGGCAATGAAATCCTGTGAAGGGTCTGGAGCCCAAGTCCTACAAGGAGCACCTGAGGGAGCTGAAGTTGTTTAACCTGGAGAAAAGGCCGCTCAGGGCAGACCTTGTCACTCTCCACAGTTGTCTGAAGTGAGGGTGTAGTGTGGTGGGGGTTGGTCTCTTCTCCCAGCGCAGAAGTGACAGGACAAGAGGAAATGGCATCAAGCTGTGCCACAAGAGGTTCATGTTGGACATCAGGAAGAATTTCATCAGTGAAATCAGACATTGGAACAATGCAGGGAGGTGGTTAAGTCACCATTCCTGAAGGTGTTCAAGAAACATCTGGACATGGTACTTAGTGCCACGGTTTAATTGAGAAGGTGGTAATCAGTCAGAGGTTGAAGTTTATGATCTTGGAGGTCTTTTTCAACCTAAATTATTCAGTGATTCATTTTTCTTAATTCTGAATGAAGTAGTTGTTCTGGTAAATGCCAAGTTGTGCTGGTACAGGTGCATCTATATTCTAAATGCTTTTCAATAATTACTGACTTTACCTGTATTGGCAAATTTTCTTCTTGTACTGCCATGGTCAGTGATGGAGGAGAGAGGGAATGTAGCTTGTGCAAAGAGGTTTCTGTAATGAAATCCTTTCTTTGATACGTGATATAACAAAATAAGCTATGCCCATTTTATGACAATAAAAACCCAAAAACATTTAAAATGTATCTGCTGCCAATAGCCCACTGACCATGTTGCAAAACCACCTGAACATGCCAGTGAATGCCAGTAGGGGTAAAACAGCAAAATGTCTGACCTGCTAACAGTAAGTTTCAGTCCTGTAACTCAACTGGTTCTGAAAGAGGGATGTTGGTTTTTTTTTGCAGTTGGATTTTTCTGCAGATATAGTAAAGGAAAAATGTAATTTTGATGTGTAACTTCTGTTCAGTCAATATTTACTACAAGGCTAGACATCTGTTTGATACTTAATTGGGATCAGCTGGTATTACAGAGATTTTTTTCCCAGGGTTACAGTAAGTAAACTTGAACAATCAGCTTTTCTTTAGGTATTGAAGGTGCTTTAGCACATATGTAGTGATTGACCCATTTGAAGTAAAAGAACAGATTATCTTATATAAGAGTAATCCTCTTTATTTTATCCCTACAAACCTACTGTCTGTGTCAGTCGTAGATATCCCTGCAATGCTGCTATTTTATGTCCATCTTTATATGTAATACGTAAGTCTTGTTCATATGTTTGTAYTTCTGTTTTTTAGTTCAGTATTTGAACTTTTACAAAGTTTGAATTAAAAAATACTTCTACAAASTCTGCCATAATTTATTTCCCCCAAATATTCTCAGGTACATTCTCAAATTTTAGAATTTATAAACATTAGTTCCCAAAATTTTAAGAATGCAATTGGGTGTGCAATCTAAATGTTCTTCAAAGCAATAGTGTTCAGATGTACAGTTATATTGTAATAAAGACTATTTGTGTCTCCAAGTTTAACAGCTCTTCATTCAGTGAACYTTCTTTAATAGGATTTTATATTTAAAATGCCAATTAAAAATTAATTYTCGGTGAACTCATAATTATTTCCTAATGTCAGGCAGATTTTTAGAGCTGATTGAGTCATCTCAGATTTCCTGCTGCTGGAGTCCAAGCAGTATCACACAATTTGCTCCTCACACACTTTCAGGCTGCTGCTCTTTTTTTCACAGRGAAAGGGGAGGACAGGGAAAGGCATCTTCCTGACACTCAGCCTGTCTGTGCTTTTGGCTCCTCTCAGCATGCTCMGGTTGTGTCTGCTGCCTGGGCTGGCTGGGTGAGCACAGGTATCCTGAGTGAAAGGAGGGGCAAGGGGCAGGACAACAGATGCTCTTGATTCCCTGCCCATATCTTGAAGTTATTGACACAGCATCTAGAACTTGCATTTTCGTGATGCTGTCCTATAGCACTGTTACTATTATTATTATTATTATTATTATTATTATTATTATTATTATTATTATTACTATGTCTGACAGTGCTTTGGAACTGGTTTACTTCAATATAATCTGTTGGATTCTTTTCTAAAGAGGTCTAATTAATTACTAAAGCAAGTGAAATAAATTAATCCCTCATTTTTCAACTGTTCTGAAGATCTTGCTTCCTTGATCTAAGTGGGTAGATTTTTTTTTTTTTTTAAAGATCTGGCATAAAGTGAGTAAAATTATATCAGACAAATAATAACCTTTTTGTATTGCATGGTTCAAGTTGTTAACTTGAACTGGTCATTTTGTATTTTCTCCTCTTTCTCTGGTACCATGTTATTTTGCAGGTATCTCACAAGCTCAAGGCAATTCTGCTATGCTAGCCACAAAAACACTAGTAGAAATGAGTGTATAATTTTATGATCTGATGATTCAGTTCCTCTTAGTGTTTTTGTGATATATTCTGTCTTGCTACCTGTGGACACAGCAGTCTGGAAGGGGCCTTGCAGAGCTGCTCGGATGCTCAGTGAGTTTTCAACATCGTAAGATAAGAGTACAGCAAAAGCAATGGACTTTATTCTGTCTTTAATCATAATTTCTAATGAGTTGATGAGGGGGATAAAGATCAACTGCAGTGACTTAGCTGGCAATTTTTTTTTTATTTTTTTTTTTTTCTGAACAAGATTCTTCGATTCTCARAGAATTTTTATTGTACAYTCAATAAAACGAGTTTGTGATAAAGACCTTTCAATCACTTTTTCTTAGAATACTGGGAACAGCTGAGTGTGATGCTGGCCAGAGTCCAACCATTACTTTAATACAGTGAGTTTTTCTTTCTGTTTTATTTCCCCATTTTGCATATTCATTCTTAATCTCATTGCTGGGGGAATTAAAAAAAAAAAAAGTTGGTACCACCCCAAAAATACCTCAAGCTGTTTTTTGAACCATGTATATTAAAATTCTTAGAAATCCTATCTATTTTAAATTTAAAGAMATTAATTATTGCTTATAATATTACAACATTTCCACTACATATGCTCCAAGTTACATAGTTTATACAGCAGAAAACGTCTGCTATTTTCTAGGTTTGGTGACAGTCTTGTGGACCAAAATTAAAACTTAGCAACTTCATTATAAATTTGAAAATTAATATTTAATCATACAGAAGATCACTTGTGGGGTTCACATTCATCTGCCTATGTATTAGCRTTGGTTATTTACAAAATTATCAATACAGAGTTAGACCCCTTTCACAAATAACGTTATGGGAATACACTGTTGAAACCTAGGCTTGATGGAGCGGGAAATAATGCTAGTGACAGAGACACAGGATCCTTTTCAGGCTGGTGAGGAGCCAGGCCAGTCTCCAGCCCCTGCCCAAAGCTCAGCTGTGGGGTCAAAGCAGGCTGCTCAGGGCTTCACCCAGTCAGAACATGAAAGCTCCAAAGGTGGAGACCCTGCTCTGCTGCTGGATTGTCCTCACAGGCACAGCTCTCCTTATCTCCAGCCTGAGCCCCTCACCCTCCTGCTATTGCACTGCTGTTGAGAGCGCAGCTGCATCTCCTCCATCCCGTCCTGGTGGTGCTGGGGGTACTGCTAAGAATGGTTTGTTGCATTGCCTTGCTCTGTGGTCTTTAGACTCCAACATCTGTGTTAATTTCTCTCATAGTTACCTACTTCAATGCTACTTGAATTCAGAACCCTATCAGTCTGAAGCAAACAACAAATTAATAAAATCTACATGGATTTATGTTTGGTCATAGATGAACCAAGAGAGCATTTATCTGGTAGATGAATTAGGGGCTGCTGACTTCCCTTTTTCAGGAGTGCRGTTGCTTGTGAGCTAACTTCCTAAAGATGTACTGTGATGAAATACTTCCAGGCAGTGGAAGGCATAGAGGAAGGAGTCTTCATCCCAGATCTCTTTAAAGAGGCATGTCAAATGTAGGAGATGTTGCTTGGGCTGTACTGCTGCCATTGGCCTCACGGTGACCAAAGGAGTGGGCTAAGTAAGGTGAAGCAGGAGCCGAAGGAGCRTGCCCTTCAGCATTTTGCCACCCTGATTAAAATTGTTTGTGTAACTGCCTTCACAGGTAGCTCATTAAAATGTGGTAATTAAAAATATATTCAAGTGTTGGAACCTGCCAGCCTGTAGTTATTCTAGATGGAGTGTTGTACTATGCTTAAGCATAATCACTACCTTAGCTGCTTGCACTCACTAGGCTTTTGGCTTTGTGCTTTCAGTTTGGAAGCAGGTTTATTTCAGAGATCTGCAGCGCAAGCTAAGTGTCTGCATGTAGTTTTTGTTCACTACAATTGCTGAGAAATAACTAGAAGAAAAGCCCAGTTGTGCAAACAAAGGAAATGTTATCATTGTACAGTATTTGTGGTATGTGTTTGCTGCAGAAATTGCACTCAGTGCATTTTTGTGTGTGACATAGGGCTAGTGAGCAAGTTAAATAATAGCCAACTTCTGCCCTCAACTGCAATTTGGAATTAAACAAGGAAATTCATTACCATTTCCAAGAAATCATTGATGTTTGGATTGTGCAAGAGAACAATCCTCTGTCTGAAACTGCAACTGAACTGTCTTTCATCAAACTTTTGGTTTGCAAGTGGTACAGGAAGGTCTCTACAATGTTAAAGCTCATTTAAACAAACAAGTACATCTGTCTCAAWATAAACTCTGTGGGAAGAGTATTGGGGAGTGGAGTTTTTTACTACACTTTAGAAACTTTGCCYTGGACATTGCTGAATTCAAGCCTAATAAATATACAAGTCTCCAGAAAAAAAATGGCATTTTACTGAACAAAGAAATCAGTCTTCCTACATTAGATCTAATGGTAATGCTGAATAAAAAGCAGAGAAGAAATGGACTTTGAAATKAGAACTGAACATCAGTAAAAAAATAACTCTGTGAAAGGTGTAAATGTGACTATGGAAGAAATTAATTGAAAACCTGGGTATTTCTGGAAAGAAAAATTATACATGGAATGCCATAGTGCAACTATAGTAAAAGGGAAAAACAGGTTTAGAAATCAGAGCTAAAGTTCTGGCATCCTTGTTTGTGATTGCACTAGAAATTAATTCGAAACCTAGATAATTATTTGCCACCACATTCCAGAGAATCAACTATTCTGGCTTGATCTTTCTTGTTGGAGTAAATTACAGACAGGAAATAGGTTTTGAGACATCCAGGGCCCAAGCTATTCTACTTCTGTGATGTTCAGCCTTACATTACAAAGTGTGCTCTTCAAGTTGCAGTGCAGAATGAACAGAGTTTGGTGTAACTGTCCCATTAGAGCAAACTCTGAGGTGAGATTTGGAGGAAGAATTAAAAAACATCTGCTTCCGTTACGTAGGGGATGGGTGCCCAGTTCCACCCTGGTCTCTGAGGYTGGGCAGATCTATCTCTTTGCATGATCTTAAGATGGTCTACTCACCAGCCTTCTGCATCCTCAGCTACTRATACACTTTATAAATGCTACCCATCTTTGTAGCTCCATTCACTGGCTGCCTGGAACGGGTTGACTCAGTGTGGTTTTTGTGCAGCTTTCAGGACACAGAAGTATGTAGAAGCAAGACCAAAGAGTAAACTGTGATTGGTGCAGAGAGGGAGTGCAAATGTTTTCATTYGGTATACTTCAAAATCATTCTTTTGTAATCTCTTAAAACTAGACTAGCAGACTACTTTAAAAGTTAATCTCATTTGGAATTTCGTAAGCTAGAAATACTCTTATTAACACTTAAAAAAAAAAAAGCTGATGAAACAAGCTAAAATTGAATTAAAAAATGGGTCAATTTTATTAATTATTTAGAGAAAATGTGAGAAAATAAAGTTATTTAATACTAAGAAATTATTCCTGGGTGTTTGGTGTGAGCCCAGTTTGCACAAATATGACTGTTAGAAACACTAAAAGGCAAATGTGGATGGCAGTGGCCTCATCCAACATAGATTCTGCATGGTTATTCAGCTAACAAAAAGTGCCGTCTGAGGTATAWTTTAATGCATGTGCAAGATGGGTCTCTTCTGGGTTGAATATACATTGTCTTAGCACAAAATGGGCTCCTTCTGCATGCGGCTGTTTCTCTCACTATTCTTTCCACACCATTTGGAGCTGTTACTACTCAGGTGTTGCATTTTCCAGAATTCCGGCAGAATTTAAACTTAGCCAGAGTATTTKACAAGGTTATGACTTTACTTTTGCTATTCTTGGCTTGCACTTTATTCTGCTAATGTTTATACTTGCATGGCCAATGATTTTTTTTACACCAGGGTGGAAGACATTTCAGTTAAAAACTGCGACTGTTCCATGTAGCTGTATTCTGATGTAATTTCTTTCCAATCAGGTGAAAATGAAATCCTTGAAACTTTATACAATATCGCAAGCAAGAACAAGATCTGGCGCTCGTATATCGGCATGGGTTATTACAACTGCTCRGTGCCCCAGCCCATCGCGCGCAACTTGTTGGAGAACGCAGGCTGGTAATGTACCACTTTGTCCTGTTAAATGTATAAGTACACATTTGGGGTTTGTCCTATGAATCAGCATAGACAAGTACACCACAAACTTTTTTTTTTATTAAGGCATATTATACATATTTTTGGTAATGATGTGTACTCTACCACTTAGTAACTGCTTTGTTCATGCTGCAGTTAGAAATTGACTTTAGAATATGCTTTTTTCTGTGAAATATGCCACCAMTTTTACAGCTCCTATTTATTATGAACTATTTCAAGATTACTTGTTTGCTTTAAGGAAGTACACAGAGTTACCTCCTAAATCAAAGTGATTCTTTCTTAACTTCTGCCTAAATTAAAAAGAGCTCCCTCCTCCACTGGTGTATGCAATTTGGGTGGAGGCAGTTAAATACTATGCAATACTATGATCATGATTTCTGGTGAGGAAGTAAGAAACTTTGAAAATTCTAAAGGCTATTCTCTTAGTATTCCTTCCTTGATCTTTTTTTAAAACCAGAGAACTTCAAGTGTTTGAATGATTGTCGATAAACTGAGTTCTTGTCTGATCAAATAATTCTCTGATGAACAGCAGTGATATTAAACTATCATAATATGACAGTTCATTTATGAAAAAGCTGAGAATAACGTACTTGTTTCTGATTATCCAGCTGACATTTCAGTTTCTGAAGAACTATAACTCAGAAATTGTGCAACAGGCTACATTTCATGTGAAATCTCACTTTCCAACAGACTGAATGTCACTGGTATCTTGCAATTTCTCATTTAGTTTACAAGTTCCCCTATCACTAGTYAGTAAGGTCCATCATTTATACTGTATTAAAATTATAACTCTCATTATTACTGGGTGATTTCTATTTTAGCAATATGCATATTTAAATGTTTTATATATATTTTTAAAAGCCCAAACAWCAATAACAAAAAAAACACAACCAACCAAAGGATCATTACTCTGTGCAAAAATTGTTACTTGTATATAATTTCTTATACTTTGGGTTGCCATAAATGGGTTTACATATTTGTAGACCTCTAAGTCTATTTATTTTTAGATTTCTTGGCTCTATTTACATCACTGGTGGAAAAGTTGCACTGTTTGGAGTAAACTTCAGGAATCTATGAAGTACATCTATAAAAGTTTTATTTGGCCTTATCCTTATTCATGTTTTGCAACATATGCAATCTAAGTATTTCAGTACAGTACCATGAAACAAATTATCAGTTGAGAGAAGCAAAAATAAGAACAGTTAGCAAATGGAACAGAATGAACTGCAGATTTTTYGATCCTAAAAGGTTCTGTAAAGTTAATGAAGCAACTGAGAGAATCTGTCCAGAAATTTCATCTTGCGCTGTCCATTGAAGTCAAACTACACAGCTAAAAGCTAAACTATTAGATGGCTAAAGTGAAGGCTAAAATGTTTGTTGGAGAGAGCGTACATSTGTGTGTGCATTTGTGCTAAAACAACTACCCAGGCTTTATGGAAGCTGTTTGAGGAATCAGACCTCTCCTTTCATCTGCTGAGTGTGTAACACTTTCCACACTGACACACCTCACATTGCAGTTCCAAGGGAAATGCTGCAAGAAATGCTTATTTCTTCTGATCTATTCAATCTCTCTTACATAACTTGTTTCTCTTTGCTTGGCATTTGTTGGTGCAACTAAGTGTCCAAAGTGCAGCTCATTTGATTCCTTTGCCCCCAGATACTAAATTTGTAAGAATAAAACACCTGCACCAAGGATGCCTGCAGTCCTCACATCTCTGGTGTGAGGGTGGTTAGTGGGTAACACTCAGAATGTAATGCAAATTATTAGAAGTTATTCTGAAAACAACTACATACTGTGCAAACATTACTTTTAGAGAGTTGGCTTTCAAATGACTTTGAAAAGTCACTTACCATGTAGTATATATTCAGGCAGAAGTCAGAATGCAGACTAAAGTCAGATATTTTATTTGAAGAAATTGTGGAGAAGTAGAATAAATTAAAATATATAGATGATTACAAAATGCCAACAAACCTTCCAAAAAATGGTGTTTAAGAGTTTTTATGTTATAAAAAGGTGTCTTTATTTGTTGAACTGTTAAGCTTCATACCCTGTAGTTTGTGGCAGTACTGGAATTCAAAATTTCGTGGTTGATTTTTTTCCATCTCTCTGAAATAGTTTGTTTTTACTTCAACTGTGTTTGCCATTCAAATCCGTAACAACAAAATCATTCTGTTTTGTAATAATATGTGCTTTCTCAACTCTGTGGGGTAGGATTTCTGTAATGCATTTCAATTAATCTCGGTGCTTTRCTTCCTGTTAGTCTAATTCTAGTTCCTCCTGCAAGTTAAAATACAAAAAACAACCCTCAGATGAAATAAAATGAGAAAGCACAATTGTAAAACTTAAAGTATAGCAAACAAATCTTAATACTTCCAGACTGAAGGTTTATCTGGCAAACCAAACACTGAGTTTAGCAGCTGTGGAGAAAAAAACTTACTATTTGGATTAGCAAGGTTGCACACAGCCCAGGACATGGTCTCACTTGTGAACTATGCAGTCATATGAGGATAATTAGTTTAGTGCTAGAATGTGCTAAAAAAGGAAAAAGTTTTTGGGAGCATTTTGGGGAAAACCATCRGTATTTATGTATTCAATACATAGCTATTGATTTCTGTTTCTGTACTGAATAGTATATGTGAGTAATTCAAGCAGATGTGTCATTTAATTAGAYAGTAAATACATTAGCAATATATATTACACTTCAAGATAACATGTKGAGTATGTCCTTCTAGCTCATGCATTCTCCTCAGGACTCTTTTCCTGCTTTCTCTCTCACATTACTATTTTGTTGCTCCTTTCATTTTGCTCTCATACTGAGCTCTCCAGCTTTTTCTTTAGAAATCTTTGGTTTTTGCCTTCTATTGAATTTACATGACTTGAGCTTCCAAATTCCTGAGTCTTTCTGGAAAGCTTATACTTTCACTTCATTTTTCAAAACTCTAAGGCTTACTGCTGTCCTTTAAAGGAAACAAACTGCTATTTTCTTCCATCGCTAGAAAACAGAGGCCACAAGTGTTCCCACTTACCGCTTCTTTCTGGCTGCTGCTCTAAATTCAATCTGGCGTAAAGTCTGTCCTGAGCTACTGTGGAATCCAGTGCCCAAAYTTCCAGCAGTGAGAGGAGAGTCTGACCTCTGTTTTTGCCTTTCATCCCTGGACCCATGCTGCTTTGTTTTCTGGACTGTTAAAATGGAGTGTTTCYCTTAGATTCTTATGTTTTTGAAGGAGTTGCTCATGTTGCTACTACTGTGTTGTTCACCAGGTGACAACAGATAAAACTCATATCAGTCTCACTTCCCTCTACTAACATACATGGAAACTTGCATTTCACAAGAAGTTGCATATTTCCAAGCTTGATTATGGGAAATGCCAAGTGCCTTTCCTCCTAGAAAGGTGGAGAAGAACTTGACAAGTAAAGAGCTTCAGAAACAGTACTGAAAAATCATGGCCATRCCTAGATATCACTGAACAAAGCATTCTCCTTCGGATATTGTGACTTCATTCAATTCTTCCACACTYAGTATCTACTTACTCTTTCACTTCTCCATAATGCGCTCACACCTCTGTTTTAAAAGTAATTTCTCTTTTCAAAATGGAGAAACAGAATTCTCCTGTAAAAAGCCAACACCAGAAGATAAAAATTATGGTTGTCTAAAAATAAGTGTTTTCTAAGAAGCTTCCATATTAATGAATTACGCTTTACTATTTTTTTCCCATCAAATAGTTAATTTGTATATTGCCACAATTTTGTTATTCTGTATTTTCCCAGACCCAAACTCAGAACTTTTTCCTTACAGGGTAACCCAGTACACTCCTTACCAGCCTGAGGTGTCCCAGGGCAGGCTGGAGAGCCTCCTGAATTACCAGACTATGGTGTGCGATATCACAGGAATGGACGTGGCTAATGCATCTCTGCTGGATGAAGGGACAGCTGCTGCAGAAGCCATGCAATTATGCCACAGGTATGGCTAAATCATAGCAGGAAGTAATTTTGGAATTTGAAGGTATCTATCCATGTGTAGACAATGGGTTGAAGTTGGGTGTGACCTTGTTACCGTGAGCAGATCTCTGAACACTTGTAGTCCATGCTGCCAAGCTCCCAGAGARGTTTCCAGTAAAATGGAAACGCTTAATGCTTAACGCTTAAACGACAGTAAAACGTTGATGTAAACGCTTAATTCAGACATTTAAGGCCTTAAGAAACCTAAGGACCTAGAGAAGGACAGGAGAAATTCTAGAGCGAGGAAGCTTTACCTTTGTTTGAGCAGGGTCAGGTTAGAGAGCACTCAAGCAAACTCATGATGTGCTGCACCCGTGGGTGCAGAGGGAGCTGCCTGAGAGGCCACCCTTGGCTGTCCCTGAACAACCACAGTGACTGGGAGAGGAAATTCAGCCTTGGAGCAAAGCAAATGACACTCCAGGAAGGCGGGAATGAGGATGGCAGGAACTACCAGCAGGTCAGCCTCACCTCGATCCCTCCATGATGATGGAACAACTGCAGGGCCTGGAGGGCGTCTCCAGACGTGTCTCCCAAGAAGGGAATCAAGAGTCATGGGCATGAACTAACACAGGGAAGATCATGTGTGACCAGTCTGATGACTTCTGCAGCTGAGTGACTCGCTTGGTAGGGGAGGGGAGAGAAGTGGATCTCCCTTAAATCTCCACAAAGAAACTGAAAATGATGGGCTGGATGAGGCAGGAATGAGTTAGATGGRAATCTGTCTGAATGTCAGCCCAGAGGGTGCTGTCACTGRCASGAACTCCAGTTGGAGGACAGCAATATCCCAGGGGAAACAGTGGGGGCAAATAATGATGGGACAGACTGCATCCTCAGCAAACTTGCTGATGATRCAAAACTTGTTGATGGTGCAGGATCAGCTGATAGACCAGTGGGTTCTGGTGATGTCCAGAGGATCTTTGAGACAGGTTGGAGAAAATGGGCTGGCAGGAGCTGTGTGAAGGTCAACAAGGGGAAGAGAATAATCCTGCACCTGGGGAGAAGCAGCCCCAGGCATGTGGGGTACAGGATGGGGCTGGCAGGCTGGAAATGTAGCTTTTCTGGAAAGGCCTCTGGGAGGTTTGGGTGACACCAAATTGAACAAAACTCAGCAGTGTGTACTTGTGGCCAAAAGGCCAGCAATCTCCTGGGCCGCACTGGGAGCAGGAATTCTGCCAGGAGGCCAGGGAAGGATCCCTCCCTCTCACCCTGGTGACTCCACATCCCACAGTGCAGTGCTCAGGGCTGGGTTCCCCAGTACAACAGAGACACGGAAAGAGTCCGGCTGCCCTGCCCGTGGTACCAGCCCAGCCACAGACACCCAGACACTGCTGCTCCTGCTGGTCCCACCACACACACAAGGGCCCCTGGAGGGTGAGGTGCTGCTCCAGGGGCTGGCACTGCAAAACATTCACTCTGTCATTAGGGACATGGGGAACCTCCGTGCTCTGACTTGAGTGGCACCAACAAACACACACCCACACACAAACACACACACACAGACACACAGACACACACCCACACCCACACACAAACACACACACACACCCACACAGAGCATGGAGTCTCCTTTCCAATGAAAATAATCAGAAGGGCATTTAACAAGAACAGGGGTCAAATTTCACTAGTTAGTTTCAAGTGCTTCAGCAACCAGCTATTTAAATGTGACTGTCCCAGTTGTCCCCTTACTCTGCTGATTGGTTATGCTTGTTGCTCACACAATCATTTAGCTGCATTATTTCCCCCCAAAACACAATAAGAGAAATTTGCAATCCCACTCTCCTCATGCATCTCATAATGCCTACCCACCAARTGGGGGGTGGCACACAGACAGTGTGCAAGTTTAGGTTAATTAATTAGAGTTCTSACATGCCTGGCGGCCTCTTTACATCTCTGCACTTGTGGAGATGGGTCTCTGTTGGGCTGATTTTCCCTGGGAAGCACCTGGGAGCAGCAGGAGCTGGRTGTTATCTGGGCTCCCCCACCTGCTGTTGCCTCTCTGGAGGGTGCAGAGGACCTTCTATCATATAATCTAACAGACCATGGCCGGAGTCTCTTGAGCCCTTGCAAGCTGAAGACCTTTTTCCCCCATTAGTGATTAAAATAAGCTTTAAAAAGTGTTGGAGTATATCATTCTAAGTTGCTAAAGCTTGTTCTCACACARGTGTATCCAGTTCTACTTTCATGGATATCTGATGTAGGGCCATTTGAAAGTAATCTGCAGAATCAAACAAAATATGAGAAATGATTGAAGGTCACTGCAGAACTCTGTATCAGGAAGGTGATTAGGTTGCAGAGATTGCTTTTTAGCTATTTGCGAATTCAAAGCCTCAGTCTGACATAAAATTCTACTTACCAGAGAAAATTAGGGAATTGTCTTATCAGAATCATAAAATGCTTTGGGTAGGAAGAGACCTTAAARATCATCCAGTTCCAGCCCCACTGCTGTGAGCAGGGACCCATCTTCTTCATATCCATTTACCTACTTTGGTGGCTCATGTTTGTTTGTCCAGGCCAACACTGAAAAATCTGTATCAAAGATCACAGCTGTATTTCTTTTAAGAAAGTATGTGTGTGTGGAGCCATTCCCATGGCTTTTGAAATTATCTCCCTGTTCTGTTTTATAATATGTTTTAACTTTTTGTCACATATGAGTTTCATTTGAGTGTCTGAAATTAACTTTCTTAATTCAAATGTCCCAGAACCTTTATTCAATCTTACACTGAATCTGGTTATAATAACCAATATTTTCAACTGCCTGTTTTCATAGGAAAACTCACTTCTAGAAAATAAGCTAATTTTATATCCATGTAAAAGAATATTATTCATATGTAAACCTTTTTTTTTCCTTTTTAACAGACACAACAAAAGGAGGAAGTTCTACATAGATGCCCGATGCCACCCTCAAACTATAGCAGTGGTCCAAACTAGAGCAAAGTAATGTTTTTCTCCATTTTCCACCATATCTTTTCCCTTACATTCATTTTCCATCTGTGCCTTTTTGCCATATACTTAATATTTCTAGCCTGTGCTTTCTTTGCAAACTAGAAGCAGAAGTCTATTATAATCTGGCATTGGCTTCTAGTTCAAACACAACTGCAATGAAATTAAAGCTGTTTAAACAAGAGACTAAACATAYGGTAAGAAGAAAATACTCAACTTTTCTTTTAAATTGTTGCGCAAACATATACATTTGACTGCTGAATTCAGTCTGGTCTTCTTTTTCTTTTACTAGGAAACAAGTATATTATRTATCTGCTGTATGCTTTGCTCTGTATTTAGGGTGGTCATATCAAATGCAATTTTTCTTCAGTACTACATATCATGATGTGAAATTCCCTCAATGTTTAGAGCTGCAAAGCATGTTTAGCTCTCTGTATGTTAAAGTCATATATGAGTCCATGAAAACWTCTTGCTAAATATCACTCCAAGGCTGGAAGTGGTTTGAGTATTTTGCCTTCTGCGTGTTTTTGTTTCCAGTTATATAGGTGTAATTACTGAGCTCAAGTTACCCCATGAGATGGATTTCAGTGGAAAGGATGTCAGTGGAGTGTTATTTCAGTATCCAGACACTGAAGGGAAGATCGAAGACTTCTCTGAACTTGTTGAAAGAGCTCATCAGAATGGGGTAAATAGTTTTAGTCACACAGATACAGATCTGATGCATCAAAGAGCCATTTTTGTAGAAACTAAGTATTAATGAGATCCCATCTCAGCTACTTGCAGTTGATAACCATTACAACCACTGCACATCAGCTTTATGCAAGTGATATGGAGCTGCTTGAAATGAAATTGAAAAACCTAGCTCCCATAAAAACACCATTCCTTCAGAAAAGAGGCTGATGCTCTGTGCATTTCTGTTCTCAGACTCTGGCCTGCTGTGCTACTGACCTTCTGGCCCTCTGTATTCTGAAGCCTCCTGGAGAGTTTGGGGTGGATGTTGTCCTGGGTAACTCACAGAGGTTTGGTGTCCCGCTGTGCTATGGGGGACCCCATGCAGCGTTCTTTGCTGTGAAGGAGAATCTGGTGAGAATGATGCCGGGCAGAATGGTGGGTGTCACCAGGTAAGGGCTCTCTCTGCCGTGAGGTGAAGATTGAAATCACAGACTCTTGGAGTTCTTAAGGTTGGAAAGGATCTTCAAGATCATCAAGTCCAACTGCCACAATCTTCACCACTAAACCGTGTCTTCTAGTGCCATATCCACACATTTTTTGAACACTTCCAGGGATGGTGATRCCATCACTTCCCTGGGCAGCCTGTTCCAGTGCTTTAGAACCCTTTCTTTGAAAATCTTTTATCTAATATCCAATCTAAACTGTGCCCCCAGAGATCTTAGTAATACCTAAAAACCAAACTGTGACCATCTTGTGCAGCCTTTGTGAGTAACAAATTAACGTGGTGTTGTACCAAGCACCTTTTTTCTTGAAAGCAGGGTGGGTTCATTGCAATGGCCTGAGGCTTTCCAAGATAATTTACGCCGCCTTATCTGTACAGTTAGACTTTTTTCTCTGTCATCCAATCTTACAATGCATGAATAGAAAGAAGCAGAAAATTCAGTGAACCTCCAAAATAATCTAGAAGAAACTTAATCTAGTTCAAATATTAACCATGCTTAAAGCAGAAAAATTGTGTACAGAATCTTGCCTCTAATAATCACTGTTGTTGATGTACTGTGTGTTTTGTCAAGATGTCTAACTGGTAATAATTGAAATGCAAAGTAATTGTCACTAGGAAGACTGCATAGCTTTGGCACAGAAGCTGTTCAAAAGTACTTCAGTAAACAACATCACTAAAACATTCACATATAAATATGCTTAGGAATGTTTAATTTATATTATTATTCAGTTAAAATAGTTGTAATAACCTGTGTCATTTTAAGGCAAATAYCAAATTCTCCTGTAGGATGCTTAGGATTTTCACTGTGTGCTGTGCCCAACCAGCCATGATATGAACAGAAATCTAGAGTTGCTTTAGTCTTGCTCTGTTTGGTGTCACAATTGACCCCACTTTTGCTTTGCTAAAGGTCTGTAGACCTTTCTGTCTTTGAGGTTAGATAACCAGTTTCAGGTTAGCATGCATAAAGGTGTATGTCATAAATAACTGAAATTTTGGAGTAACAGAAGCAACATTTTCTCTTGTGACTTAGAGATGCGAATGGAAAGGAAGTGTACCGGCTTGCTCTGCAAACACGAGAGCAGCATATCAGGAGGGACAAAGCTACCAGCAACATCTGCACAGCACAGGTAACTTATGCCTTGTTTTCTGTGCTAGAAAGGAAACAAGTTGAACAATGAGTTAGATCTACTTTTGAGTGATTTTAATAGAAAAATGGAGAATCCAGAAATATTCTGAAATGTTCTGAAAAGAAATGTTCTTTGTTCATTTGTTTTGAGTCCTTTGAATAATGGGTCTGCTTGAAAAGAGAGCATTGCTGTGTTTCCTTACTCCAGTCCTGAATTCTTGCAGTGCCATGAACCTGTCTGTCTTGTAGAATGAGCACCACTGAGTAGTGCTGTGTCTGTTATAGACGAGACAGAGCTTTTAATAAAATACGAGGGAACTCCAATGATCTGAATTTCTTACTCAAGGCAGAAGAAATACATTTTTAAAATCTAAAAATAATTACTCAACTTATCACAACTTATATTTTTGTCTATGTGATTTGATGCAAGAATGTTACATTATCAAAGAGATATTACAGGAAAATACCATGATTTAGTGARTAAGTATACAAAACAGTTATCATCAGCCTACCTCCACAGATCTTCAGCTAGATAGGGTCATAACTTTTTTTTTCTCCTATTATTACTTTCCTCCTGGTCTGGATTTTGAGGAGATCTTTATTTTACTACTACTACTATTATTAATATTATTATTATTATTATTACTATTACTATTATTATTACTATTATTATTACTATTATTATTATTACTATTTTTACTATTATTACTATTATTACTATTATTACTATTTATTATTATTATTAACATAAGTTTAATCATTTAGTATTCAAAAGATACTCTACCACTTTTTGTACTGATTCTAAACAAGTTCTTGTGAGACTAGCTTGACTTGAAAGTCTCAAAAACTCTTTGCCGTAGTCTAATTTAAGTACATGTTAATTGCTAAAATAGTTACATTTCAAAGGAAATTGAATTAATAATCAGTGTTTACAGTTTTATAAATGTATTTTGCCTTTCCCTCCTTTTATTTTGTAGGTAACACATAATAAGTTAAAACATCAGCTGAGGATATGTGGTTGTCTCTGGGTGCTAAAGAAACACTCCACTAAACTTACAAGAAGTAGTCTTTGCTAAGAATAACAATAAAAATGAACTGTATTTGTCTCCTAGGCTCTTCTGGCGAATATGTCAGCCATGTTTGGTATCTACCATGGGGCTGACGGGCTGAGGCACATTGCAAGACGAGTACACAACGCTGCTCTAATCTTGGCTGAAGGTGCGTACTTAATGCTCACAGGAGCTGCTCTGAAATCCCTACCCCTTAAATAAATTTACAGGGTGGGGGCAGGAGTGTCCATCTGATGTGTGTCATCTCARCTTGAGAGAGGCCATTCTAATACAAAATTCACAGTTGATATTTTTGCATAGTTCTGATAATGGCATCCAAGAATTAGAAGTCGGCGTGGTAAGAACTTGCAGGCATTTCTTCTGTTTCCTTGGGAAACTAAGAGACATCTTATTATCATCKTATCTAGATGATAATGTTAAACTGCTGTTTGTTAGCTTCTACTTCTCATGATGGACCATCCTAATTTACTCACAGAAATCTTCACAGAGTATTAATAACATAGCAAAAGAAGATAATAAAGGATAAAGCAATAGAAACATTTCAGTTAAATTGTGTGGACTATCGTACCTGTTATGAACTTTGAAATCCCAAAGCTTAACAGCTAAAGAAAAACACATAATCTGTAGTAAAAAGCAATTATTACATCTGGACTATGTGGTCTGGTAGTTTTTTTCACTGATATGACCATCACTGCTGTCAGAAGGAGCTATACAAAACTGGAATTATTGTAACAAACGTCCATGCTTTATTTGCCAGTTTGTCCAGAAGAAGTCTTGCTACTGTGAAAAACCCCAAGACTCTAAACTTCATTATGGCAAGCTCTGTGACAGCTAATATCCATTAATATCTTTCCAATCTTATTATTTTGTCCTTATTGCATTCATATACCAACTGTGCTACGGTATATATTACACATTTGATGTGTCAGAATGACCTTCCCTAGATCTGATCTGCATTATTATTTAGGTTTGAATCTAAATTAGTATTTCAAAACCCCCTGATATTTCACTAAAAAGCTGGTGATTTTGCTGCTCTTTACACAAGGGATATATTTTGCTTTATTATGTAAAAGCATTTTCTTATGGGATAGATAGTATTGTTCTGCAACTACTGCCTGAGCAAACGATGCAGTGTACATATAATAGAATTAACTTTACTCTTTTTTATAGGTCTCAGGAGAGCTGGTCATAAACTACATCATGATCTGTTCTTTGACACCTTGACGATCACATGTGGATGCTCAGTCAAAGAGGTTTTGGACAGGGCAGCTCTTAGAAAAATAAATTTTCGGATTTATAATGATGGCAGAGTAAGCAACTTTCTAAGCCTTTGATAAAGTCAGAAATTTTGTATTATGACATTTTCTTCATCAAGTTTCTAACCTTTACATGTGTCAACAGAACAAAATTGTTTAAGATCTTGTAATTTTCCCATGTCAATTATAAAGATAATATAAAGAATGAATTTATTAAGTGATGCACTGAACTTTCAGAAATAACAATTATATTTTCATTTTATGCCTATTAAAAAAGTTTGTCTAATTTTTTTCATGCTAAATATGCCACTAAGGTGTAGAGTGGAGAGACTGTAAAATTTAGTGATGAAATACAAGGTGGTGTCCAGAATTCAGGTTCTTTTGCAGTATTTAAAGACAGACTGAAATCTAAACCACTTGGATGGTTTAGCAGGGTAAAGGAAAGAATTGGAAAATTTTATATAAATAAAATAAATGCATATCTCACAAATGCCTATAAATACCTATGCTTACCTATTGTTGGGTGGATTGATTTTGTTTTTCCTCTTGGGTTTCTGGAAAGTTTTTCTTGACCAAAACAAATATACTCTATCTGGAGTTAACAATTTTGTATAATTAATTGTGCTTTTATCCTTAGCTTGGAGTATCACTTGATGAAACTGTAAATGAGAAAGACCTAGATGACATACTATGGATTTTTGGTTGTGAGTCTTCCTCTGTAAGTACATAACAAGTCATGTATTAAATCATTCTAATGTTTCCAATGTTTAATGAAAAGCAAAATTGCTCTTGGATAAGGGATGTCTGTAGGGGGATAGGGGATGACCATTTGTTAAATATTAAGTATTTCAGATCCTCTCTTAATTAAAGAGGTGGTGTTACATAAATGTATTTATGTGATGCCATTTTCTGGTTGTGACACTTAGTTCTTCTGATCAGCTGGAACACGTTGCATTTAGGCTGTTATTCTTTTGTGATGCTCAGGAAATGGGGTCAGTTATTTCTTTCCCACTGGAATTTTTGCTGCATTTCATTAGCACTTACCAGCAATACCTACAAGATGAGGACAGCTGAGACATCCATACCCAGTTTCTATATACTGCTGTTCTCATGCTAGATATATACAGACACATATGCTAGTAAAGATGGGAGTTTTTACCTTAAAAGCTGACTAGATCCTGAGGTAAACTGGCAGCATAAGCTAGTTCTGATAAAAGTTGACGACAAAAAAGAATTTCCATTAAAATACTTAACTCTCTATTTCTTTATGTTGAAGGAACTAATTGCTGAGGGAATGGGTGAGGAAACCAAAGGCATCCTTAGCTCCCCATTCAAGAGAACTTCCAAATTCTTGACACACCAGGTTTTCAACAGGTTTGTGAAACTGCTGTATATTTGCTATTTTTATGCAATCTGAGATACCTCCTTTCAAAACTAGCAGTGGAGTCAGTTGAGGACACAGCTCAATTCATACAGTCACCTGTTACTCTGAAATAAGCTATTTAGTAGCATTTTTAGTTATCTTTCTCATTTTAAATGAGCAGTGGAAATTTGTTTTTCCATTAATTTGCTGTATTGTACAAGGTATTATTTCAGGACCTGGTATCAGACTTACTAGAGCCCTTACAGTGTTACTGAGATGATAATAAGCATTTTTAATTCACATTGCTACTAGCAAGCTTAAAGTGCCAGTTTGGAAAGAACTACCTAGCATATATGAATAACTGTCCTCAGTCTTATTTATTTTTTGTGTTCTTTTCCTATGTTAGCAGCTGTGTAGCTGCTCTGCTTGCCTTAACACTGTGTTTTGTCTTCTCAGCTATCACTCTGAGACAAATATAGTGCGGTACATGAAAAGACTAGAAAACAAAGATATTTCCCTTGTTCACAGCATGATTCCTTTGGTAGGTATTTACCAAAAAGACAAACAATTATGTACTTACTTACATGTTTATGTATTTCGATAAATACTGATGTGTGTTTGTATTTTTAGGGGTCCTGCACAATGAAGCTTAACAGTTCAGCTGAGCTTACGGTAAGCTGGAATAACAGCTTCTCACTTGGTAGCCACATGGATAAACTGTGTAGCCACAGTCATTGTAGATGAGCAAAGGCTGCTCTTGGTCTAACTCTCCAGCTGAGGAGTTAGTTTCAGGAGTAGATAAAGTCACCCTCTTCCTTTTGCACTAAGAAAAAGTTCTCAAAAGCACAACTAGGAGTGCAACAACAGGAAGAGAGTGTGTGGTCTTGCATTCTACATTTTGAAAGAAATAATTAAAAGAATTTTTGGAATTAGGTATCACAGACCTTTTCCATCAAGTGATGTTGCATTACCCAAGTTGTGTCTGCTTTACAAATTTTATAATTAAATCCTCAGAAATATGGAGAGATTCAGGTGGGACTGACAATTCATTCTTCTTTTTCAGTTTGTGATTTCTTAGGATAACCCCCTTTTCCCTAGGTGAAGAGCTCCCAAATGAGTTCCCAGATATCTTTCTAGCTGATAGCAAGGGAAGCAGAGCCTTAGCCAGGCTGTTCGGTTACCAAATGGATTTTTGACTCCGAATGAGCCTCATTTGCCATCTCCATGTTGTCTTCTCATTTTCATCTTTCACCAGTTTCCTTTGTCCCCTTTCTCTCACTGCTCTCTCTCTCTCCATTTGCTGTTTTATGTCTGTTTTATGTCATATTTCCTCTATGTAAAACCAACAGCAATGAAATGTTATGCACTATTCCAGACAACTCCTCTGTCTACCCTGTGATCCCACAGCTCTGTGTAAGGGAAGGTGAAACTAAGTAGTAGGAGAAATTAAGGATTATTAAGCATATTTCTAATGCTACAGAAATTGTTACCGGAAATCATAGAATCATTCAGGTTGGAAAAAAACCCTTTAGATAAAGTCCATCTGTTAATCTGGCACTGGCAAACCATGTTCCAAATCACCATATCTACATATCTTATAGATACTTCCAGGGATGTCGAGTCCAGCAGTTCTCTAAGGAGGCTGCTCAAATGCTGGATAACCCCTTCCGTGAATAAATTTTTCCTTATAACCAATCTTAACCTTGTTTTACCAGTTGTAACTGGGAAAAGACACCAACCCCCTCCTGGCTACAGACTCCTTTCAGGCAGTTGTAGAGAGCAGTCAGGTCTGCCCTGAGCTGCCTTCTCTCCAGGCTAAACAACCCCAGCTCCCTCAGTTGCTCCTCGCAGAACTTGTGCTCCAGAGACTTCACCAGATGTGGAGCCTTTCTGACATGATCCAGAGCCTCAGTTTCTCTCATGGAGTGAGGGCCCCACAGAACACAGGATCTGAGGTGTGGCCTCACCAGTGCCCAGTACAGGGGGACAATC
>NW_026623569.1:777390-779748 GCF_030028575.1 Malurus melanocephalus
CTTTGGAAAGATCCCAATAACCCTTTTAGATATTTGATACACCTTTTTATTTGCTTTATACACCCTTCTAGATATTTTCTGCACCCTTATGAGGAAGGCATTAATATCAGCATTTATTATAAATAAATAATATTTAGGTAATTAAATAATATTTATAACATTAAATATTATTATATGTATATGTATATACATACATACATTATATGTATAATTATACCTTATTACCTAATAACCTCATTATTACCTATTTCCTAATTATACCTAATTATCCTAATAATTACATCTTATATATGTAGAATGTAATATAATATATATGATATGATATAATGTAATATATAATATAATATAATACAATGCAATATAATATAATGTGATATGATATATGATATGATATGATATGATATGATATGATATGATATGATATGATATGATATGATATGATATG
The DNA here is from genome assembly GCF_030028575.1 of Malurus melanocephalus. Classification (NCBI taxonomy): domain Eukaryota; kingdom Metazoa; phylum Chordata; class Aves; order Passeriformes; family Maluridae; genus Malurus; species Malurus melanocephalus. The sequence goes on from NW_026623569.1 coordinate 777,836, forward strand.
ACATGATATGACATGATATGATATGAGATAATATAGTGTAATATAATATAGTGTAATGTAATATAATATATAGAATAAATAGAATAGAATATAAATATTATATATAGTATATATTATAAATAATGTAATTTATTTTTCTTAATTTAAAGCAAACTTCAGTTTGATGGACTCACAGCCCCTCCAACCCCCCTCTTCCCTTCCTACAGCTTTAAAATAAGTGACAAGTGACATTTAAAGGAGCCAAAACCACCTAAAAATTAATAACTTTCAGTACACACTGCATTAGAGCCTTAAATCTTCGTCACAGCTTGRAAATATCTCTAAAAGCACCGGATTTGCCGTGGCCAAGGTGCCAAATTCCTTCAGGGACTGTTTCCAGTGGGGAGTCAGGATGAAATTGTGTTTATCAATYTTGGGAGCGCTCGCAGTTCATTACRGAAAAGGGCAGCTCGTTCCAAAAGATTTTTTAAATCGCACAGGAAATTTTGCCAATGCTGGGGAATAACTGGGAGCAGGAGAAGGGCTGGGACAGGCTCTGGGATGGAGATCCCACCCCAGCATTCCCAGGACAGAGGAATTTCAGTGCCCCACTTGACCTCTGCAAGGTGATTATGGATGAGGGAGAAAAGCAGGAGCTGATTTTCCCAAAAATCCTCAAGAATCTGTTATTTGGACCCATCAGTTGTTGGGTTTTTTTTTTGCAAAATACGAAATTCCAGCTTTGGTTTGAAGCTCAGCAGCTCCTCTGGGACCACCAAGATGCCACCAAGGCCACCATTGAGGAAGTCCCTTAATTATTATTTATTTTTTTTTTTTTTTTTTTTTTCTTTTTTGCTACAGTATCTTATTTTGTCTCAACTCTTCTAAAAGTTTAATGATTGGTCTTTTCAATTTTTTTAATATTTCTTTCTATGCTTTCCTTTCTATGAAGGTTTCTTTGCCATTGTTGGTGTGAAATGGCATTATTGGTATTCCCCAATGAACTAAAAATAAGGAATAAAAATAAGCTGCATGAGCTGCCAAGTGTTTAATTGTTGAAATTGGTAGTTAGTACAGCAGATTTGACTGAAGAATGCCTAAGAGTTGCATGCTCACTGAAATTAATAAAGCAGCATTTAATGAGTGCTGCTGCAGCCTGTTTACATCCTTTACCAGTTTTGATACAAAATGAACAGCAAGAACTCACTCTACACTTAGGCTGCTGCTCAAAGACTTTTTACGTTTCATTGCATAYACTTTGTTCTGCATTTCAGTATTCGTTTGCATCTCTGTAATCAAGCACATAGTCCCCTCCTAGTGCAGAAATGTGGGTCAATTCATTCACCAGAAGGTTTTAACAGTGTAATGTAAGCACATAGAATGGCATAACCTCTGTCATCTACCTTTTCATTTACATCTAGCTGTTAATTTAAGCATTTCCATTTGTAATTTAATCTGTGGGATGTGCTTCTGGCTCTTGGCTGAAGTAATTGATAAGGGTCAGGGCTGACAGTTTTGCAGTTATGGCAGAGAGGTGGCACTTTTTGGTTTGTGTGCTGTCTAACAACGTTGGTGTTCTTCTTGCAGCGGAGCCCAGGGGGAGTACGCAGGCTTGGCTGCAATCAAAGCTTATTTAAATGCCAAAGGAGAACGTCACAGAACCGTAAGTGTCTGCAAGGGACTGGGAGAAACAGGCAGGAAAGCAGACCCTGGCTGACCAAAAGGATGTTTGATGCCATGTAATGCCATGTAAAGCTCAGGAAGAGGAGAGCAAAGCAGGAAATGTCATGATTATGGCAATGATTGCATGTGCTGGATATGCAGCTAGCCTTGGGAAATAAGGGAAGGAAGGAAGGAAGGAAGGAAGGAAGGAAGGAAGGAAGGAAGGAAGGAAGGAAGGAAGGAAGGAAGGAAGGAAGGAAGGAAGGAAGGAA
>NW_026623569.1:781018-784319 GCF_030028575.1 Malurus melanocephalus
TTTTTTTTGTTGTTTTTAGAGCCCGAAAAGGAATTTAAGAGTGTCAACAATGAAGCACAATGAAGATAAAAAAATCAAAAGCCCCCTCCATAGTGTACAGCCTGTGTCTGAAATGTACATGCACCCGAGTTTCTTTGTTTCTGTTGCATCAATTGCCATCAAAATTGTCCTTTTGGTTCAACATAAGCTTTAATGCCCACGCCTGAAGGTTGAAATATTTAATTCTCCACCACTTAAAAAACAAACCCCCCCCAAAAAAAAATAACCAACCCCAACCGAAAAACCTGAAGGAAAAACAATCTCTTTTCCTGGAAGGAAAAAAGAAAATATAGAGCTATCTTCTGTTGGCTGAAAAAAGAACCAAAATAGTCAACGGATCTTTGTAATAAACACTTAATAAGGGAACATGGCTGACCCCCCCGAACCACGTCCTCCCCACCCCGTTTATTGTTACCTGTGGTTCTCCTTCCCTGGAACCGTGCAATGTAGAAAAATCAAATATACAAACAAAACTCTTAATCCATCCCTTTTATGTAGCTAGAGTGAAATCTATTTCGCCGCCGTCGTCGTCGTCGCTACCGTTCACCGCCGTTCTTCCCGACGAGAACTCGACAATCTCCCCCTTGGATATTTACACTGAGGAATCGGTCGGAAAGTTTTAAAGCAAAGAAAATCCTGAAGTTCTCCTGGCGCGCACCTTCCGCGCTCCGGGCGCTGTCCCCGTGCCCTCGGAACCTTGGGGCTCCCAGCGCCTTTTTCGGTCTCTTCCCAGACGAAAGGTCCCTCCTGGGACGCAGGTGGCCCCGTTTTAGTTTTAGTTTTAGTTTTAGTTGGGTATTCTCTCGATGTAGATGGCAGGGGCGGCGGAGCGCGCGATGGTGGCGATGAAGCTGTGGTCCCGGCCCAGGTCCAGGCCAGAGGGTTCCGCTGGCTCCCGGGTCACCGTCTCGTAGCCCTTGTTGATGTGGAGGGGCTTGTGGGCCTGGCAGTAGCCGATCACGGGCTGGTCGTAGCTGTAGTAGGGTAAAGCCTTCATGTGGTGCGGCACCTGCGGGGAAAAAACGGGACCTGAGTGATTCCTGAGGAATTTTGCCTTTCCTTTTTATATATTTTTATATATTTTTATATATTTTTATATATTTTTATATATTTTTATATATTTTTATATATTTTTATATATTTTTATATATTTTTATATTTTTATATTTTTATATATTTTATATATTTTTATATATATATTCTTATATATTTATTTTTATATATTTATTTTTATATATTTATTTTTTATATATTTTTATATATTTTTTATATAGTTTTATATATTTATTTTTATATAGTTTTATAAATTTCTATATATTTTTATATATTTTATTAATTATATCCTTTTATATATTTTTACACCCTTTTAAAACATTTTCTGCACCGTTTATGTATCCCTTGTACCTTTAGCCTTGTAAATAATTGTTAGTAATTAGTACCTGYAGTTTATAATTATAAACTTGTAATTTTTGTAGCCTGATATTCAGGCTTGGTTTAATAGTTCTGCTGGGCAGAAAAAAACAAACATCCTCAGCCAGGACTAAGTGTGCCCTGTGCTATCTTAAACCTGAAGCTACCACATTTCCTACAATATTTTCTCTAGATCATACCATATAACTAAGCTTTGACCTCATCCAGAAAAAAAAAAATTAGAATAAAGGAACATTACATCATTTGTTAAATTTCTTATTAAAAAATTCCAAATAAATATGCTAATTTATAAAATCTATAAAACCAGTGTACGCGTTATACGCAAAGTGCGTTTTCCAGCGGTTTTTCCATTCTATCAAATTGTTCACCTGGAATTTCATTAAATACCGAAGTAAAACCTTTTTATCCCCTCAACTGTCCCTTGTCTCATAATTAAAACCCAGCCCTCAAGGCAACAAGAGAACAGCAACGGTCAGCACCAGGCTGGGCCTCGCACTCGCGTTTTTCTTTGACAGCTCGGACTTAAAAAAGAGTTAAAAGCAGAGAAACTTCGCTCAAAACATGCAGGGGCTAAAACCTCCACATTCAGGGACTGAAACCTCCCAGAATTGGGGAATGTTTCCTCGCCACGATGGAGTTCYAGCAGCAGGAACGTTCCATGAGGCGCCAGAAAAAAGCTCGCCCATGAATTTTCCAGTGGCTATGATGGAAATTAAAAGCACCGAGCGATGACTGAGAGCAGGCAGGAGAGCCTGGGGTGTTTTTATTTTCCCCGGGTGAAGCAGAAGGGAGYGAGGGAGGCCTGGATCCCCCGGGATCAGCCCACAGGAGAAACCCCTGAGGGTTTTTCAGATCCCTGCAGCACGTCCAGGTCCCTCTGGAGCAGCACTGCCAGGCTGGGAGAGCTCAGCCTGGAGGAGGAAATGCTCCAGGGAGACCGCAGAGCTCCTTTCAGGGCCTCCAGGGGCTGATAAAAAGCAGAGAGAAGGGTTGTTTATATGGGTTGTGGTTTTTCACTGCCAGAGGGCAGGGATAGATGGGATTTTGGGAAGGAATTCCTGGCTGGAGGGTGGGGAGGGGCTGGGATGGAATTCCCAGAGCAGCTGTGGCTGYCCCTGGATCCCTGGCAGTGTCCCAGGCCAGGCTGGAGCCACCTGGGCCATGGAAAGTGTCCCTGCCCGTGGTGGCACCGGATGGGCTTWGAGGTCCCTCCAAYCCCRACCATTCCAGGATTCCATGGGCTGGCTCAGATGGGATTTTGGGAAGGAAATTTTCATTTTTTAGGGTGGTGAAGGGCTGGAATTCCCTGGGAATTTGCTTCCTTATTCCTGGAAGTGTCCACGGTCAGGCTGGAGCACCCTGGGACAGTGGGAGGGGTCCCTGTCCATGGCAAGGGTGTCCCTGGATTGTATTTAAATCCATCCCGACCCAACCCATTCCACAATGATTTCATTATTCCATCCAAAATTACAAACAGTGAATTCAGCAAAGCCCGGAGCCGTCCCCCTGCGAGAGCTCTGAGTGTTCAGCAGGATTTGGGCTCCAGACCTGGATTCGTTTCCCAGCATTGACTTCTGAAGCCCAAACCCCACAGATCCCCACTCCAAATGGAATAAATTTTGCATCTGAGCAGCCCCACTTCACCCAGAGCTCCTGCCACAGCATGATTTACATAAATCCTGTTATGAGCACAATTTACAGAAATCCCCGGCTACTGGAGGAAGACAAAAGATTTAGCGGTGGGAATTTAAGGGATGCAAATCCTGCCTKTCGCAGTCCAAGTGACACTGGAGAGGTTCCCAGATCAGCAGCTTTGCTGGGAAACAAATGC
>NW_026623569.1:784371-787129 GCF_030028575.1 Malurus melanocephalus
TCTGTGGACAGACATTAAAACTGGGCTCAAATCTGACTCTTTCAGCCAACCCAGATCAGAAGAACAACCCAAAGGGTTTGTAAAATCAGCAGCTTCCAGAAACTTCCCCCTTTTTTCCACCACCTGGAAAGGGGCTGAGCATTTCCAGAGGCCAAGGCCAGCCTGGGAATGTCAAAGGCAGACCCAGCTGGCAGCAGGGGTGGTGCCAGCACAGCTGGAACACGGGGTTATTCCTGCCAGCACAGCTGGAATAAAGGGTTATTCCCTCGTTTCAGCACAGCTGGAATGTGGGGTTATTCCTTGGTGCCAGTACAGCTGGAATATGGAGTTATTCCCTGATGTCAGCACAGCTGGAATGTGGGGTTATTCCCGCCAGCACAGCTGGAATGCAGGATTATTCCTGTCAGCACCGCTGGAACATGGGGTTATTCCCTGATGTCAGCACAGCTAGAATGTGGGGTTATTCCCTGGTTTCAGCACAGCTGGAATGTGGGGTTATTCCCTCGTTTCAGCACAGCTGGAACACAGGGTTAATCCTGGTTTTAGCACAGCTGGAACATGGGGTTATTCCTTGGTGCCAGCACAGCTGGAATGCAGCGTTATTCCTGCCAGCACAGCTGGAAGACAGGGTTAATCCCAGATGCCAGCACAGCTGAATCACAGGGTTATTCCCTGGTGCCAGCACAGCTGGAATGAGGGGTTAATCCCTCGTTTCAGCACAGCTGGATCACACAGTTATTCCTGCCAGCACAACTGGAATATGGGGCTACTCCCTGGTGCCAGCACAGCTGGAATGTGGGGTTAATCCCTGGTTTCAGCGCAGCTGGAATGAGGGGTTAATCCTGGTTTCAGCACAGCTGGAATGCTAGGTTAATCCCAGGTGTCAGCACAGCTGGAATGCTAGGTTAATCCCTGGTTTCAGCACAGCTGGATCACGCGGTTATTCCTGCCAGCACAGCTGGAACATCTGTCTGTTCCTTCCAAGACAAAGCCTCTCGCCCAAGGTCACGGTTCCCTGCGTTCTTTATCGCCCAACATCCCCAAACAAACACCGCCAGAGCCCAGCACGTCCACACCTTGCACAAACAGATTCCCAAAACCCTGCCAGATCCATCCCAAATCCCAGCCCTTCCTTCTGTAAATCCTCACCAACTGCCAGCCCCCCACCTGCTCTTTTCTTTCAATTTTTTTCTCCCCCTTCCATAAATATTCCGCGCTCACAAATGTTAATCCCACGGCTAAATATGATTTATGGCACAACATCAGATACAAATCTTTGCAGATAATTTTGTCATCTGCAGGAGATGAGCTGATCAAGTCGAAAGGAATATGCTCCGAGGGAGAAAAACACACACGGCAGGAGAGAGAGAGAGAGAGAGGCGAGGGTTGATTCTAACGCTGCCAGCAGACCTGAGCTCATTATAGCTGGAGATATCCTACACATAATCCAATCTCTGAACAAATGCCTTTTGATTTTTTTGCAGGCTGAACTTTTAAGTGAAGACCATGGAGCTAATTTCTCCCAAATTTTCATCGCTCGGCGCWCTTCATCCCGAAATAGCATGGAAAATGGAAAGGAATTAAGAGTAATTGTGAARTTTTGTGAGGTCAGGGTTCCTCTTGATGTGGACCCCCTGCAGAAAGCTGGAGAGATCCCAAAATCCTTCCAAGAGCTGGAATCCAGCTGGAAATGTGATTTTACACAGTGGCAGGGATGATGGAAGGAATTTGATGGGAAAACTGTGCTTGGTGGTGGATCCACGAGACCCTGGAGCTCCCCTTGGACAGAGAAACATCTGAGCCAGCTCCTGTTGGGGCTGGAGCTTGGCCTTAGCTCTTTATGATTCCATAAAATCCAGGGAATGTTTGTGCTGTGGAGAGCTGGGGGATGGAGGTTCCAGCCCACAAAACCCCTGAGGTCTGGCTGCAAACCCCAAAAAAAGAGTCAGAGGCATTAGCAGCTCCACCACATCCCTAAAAATTGATGAACACGGGTGTTTTTCATCTCTTTTTTTTGGGGTCTTATAAGATATCTCACTGATTTTCACTTCCAAGGGTTGTACAGGTTCAAACCACATCAAAAAGAGTGGCTGGGCGGGGGGAGGATGGATATTCTTTATCAGTGTCAAAAATAGAATTAAAGAGGTGTATCGGGCTCATTTTTAGAGCAGTTTTAGGATAATGAGTCCCTGTAATGGGTTCTTAGGCCTGGCCCCTTTGTTGTTCTTCCTCTGCCTTGTTCAGGGCCTGGATTTCACTAAGAGAAATTAAAAAAATAAATGAGTCAAATGGTTGGGAGAGGGTTTATCCTCCAGGAAAGACTGAAGGTGGAAATGCCACCAGCCCCATCCACCCCGACAGTCCTTAGGATGCCTCAGGAATTAAGAAAATGACCCCAAAACCAACTCAAACCTCCCGGGTCAAAGGGAGGAACCCCAGGGCTGTCCCACCAAGAGTCCCGTCCTTCCCTGGAAAATAACTTTGCCTTCCCAGGAAGGCACCAAAGCTCAGTTTTTATTTACACCCAGGTGACCCCGGGTGACACCTGAGCCCCTAAAAAACTTGTCCAGGACACGGCCTGGAGTGTGGGAACTGCTGCAAACATGATGATTGTATCAACCCTGATCCAGAAAAATAATCAAAAACACCGATGACGCCGTTCCCTCCAAACAAAGCTGTTACAATTCTATTTCTGCAGATTCAGAGATCAACAAAGCACACTGAAAATCATCGAAGTTGCAGTGAATTAATTTTGGAA
>NW_026623569.1:789911-796085 GCF_030028575.1 Malurus melanocephalus
AAAGAAAAGAAAAGAAAAGAAAAGAAAAGAAAAGAAAAGAAAAGAAAAGAAAAGAAAAGAAAAGAAAAGAAAAGAAAAGAAAAGAAAAGAAAAGAGAAAAGAGAGAAAAGACATTAAAAAAATCAGGGATTGGAATTCAACTGGGACTTCTGCTTTTTGTAGGGGCAGCCATTAACACTAATTCTTACCCAAACATCACTAGAAATCCTTATTTTGGACTTTGGAAAGCAGAGCAGTGGGGATGTAACCTCACCACATTCCACTGGAACCGGAGAAATTGAAAGGGTTTGGACTGGGGTGGGAGTGAGCGCCGAGTGACCTCATTTCCAGAGCACTTTCTCTCTCTCTCACCTCTCCTGTGTCAAACACTCTCACACATCCTTAATTCCTTGCTCTGCCTCCCAACAGGACGCCTCAGACAAGCTGGAATCCGGCCCAACATGATCTCGAGGATGTGACACCTCCCCGCCGAGTAATTCCGGCAGGGAATACCAAGTTCTTGGAGCAGCTCAGGCCCCGGAATTCTCTCCTGCAGCAGCCTCATGGCAGGGCAGATTCCTCAGGGATCAGGCAGAGATGAACTCTGTGCCTCACCCAGAATGGCTTCAGTCAGACCAAAYCACAACAAATTCCCTGCTAAACTCTTAAACCAAAAATTTGGCCACCCGGGTTTTGGGAATGGTTCTATTCTGTGTTGGAAATACAAAGAGTTTGTTCTTCATGCTCAGTTTGGAAGAAGGATCCCTCTCCATCCGTTTTCCTGCAGAGCAGGAAAATCTGTGTGGAGACGCAGGAATGGCAGTGGATGTCTGGATGACTCAGTGCCAGAATTCCCAGCAGGACACAGGGATGTGATCTCTGGAAGGACTGGAAAGCCCAGAAGTTTCTGGGAGGAATTATGGGATGGAGTGGAGTTTATTTTCCCCCTGAAATGAGGATGGTGCAAAGGCTCTCAGTGTCACAGGATCCTCAGATGAGGAACTGCTCCAGCAAGTGCTGGATGTGGCACTCAGTTCTATTCTCTGTTGGAAATAATAAAGAGTTTGTTCCTCATGGTCAGTTTGGAAAAACGATTCCTCACCGTCCATTTTCCTGAAGAGCAGGAAAATATCTGTGGAGATGCAGGAATGGCCATGGATGTCTGGGTAACTCAATGCCAGAATTCCCAGCAGGAGACAGGGAAGTTTCTGGGAGGAGTTTGGGATGGAGTGGAGTTTATYTTCCCCCTGAAAGAAGAATGGTGCAAAGGCTCTCGGTGTCACAGGATCCTCAGATGAGGAACTGCTCCAGGAGAGCTGGATGTGGCACTCAGTGCCATGGTTTGGTTGAGGAGGAGGTGTAAGGTCATAGGTCAGATTTGATGTTCATAAAGTTCTCTTCCAACCTGGTTCATTCTGCCAATCTGTGAATTCTGTGAATCTGTTATAACCTAAAACCCCGATCCTGGCAGGAGAAATGATGCATTTTTGAGTCCCAGATGGTCACAGCTGCCTCAGTCTGGACACTTTGGCTTTATCTGTTCAGACAGTGCAGCTCAAACCCTTCAGTTCTGGTGCCTCTGGTTTGAAAACTCAACACCTGCTCCATCCCTCCCGCTGGAAACCACCACTGGACAGCCAGGCCTGSCTGGCAGGGAGCACATTTCCCTTTTTAAACAATAAAAACACAGCGTGAACACTCTCTGGGAGCTGAACCTCATCTGGTTTCACTTTTGCTGGTAATCCCCAATCCAGGTMGGCTGATTCCCGTGGAAATGCTTGCCTGGTTAATGATTACAAGAATTAATTACACGTGACTTCAGGAGTCGCCCGTACGCGGCGGAAACGCGGAGTTACAAAACGCGGCGGCGATGTTTTCTCATTAGCGCTAATATTTAGTCTCAGAGCGCCGCAACTTCGTCGGTGAATTAGCATCAGAGCTGTTGATAAATCAAATTCCGAGCTCATTTCCAAGCTGATCATAATTTAGAGCAAAAATAAGCAAGATGTTCCGTGGTAGCGCGGCGATTAGCGGAGCGCGCGGCTTCACCTCGGAGACAGATTGATTGGGCACATTAGGCAGACAGAGCTGGGATAAACAATTCCGGCGCATTTCACGCCGCTGAAAAATCACAGGCAACGGCCCTGGAACATCCCTTCGGAGTCAGCGCTGAGAAATGTCCCCRTTCAGGAAAATGCCCCATCAAACATTCCCATTAAACGCGTTCCGAGGGACGGGCGCAGGCTCTGAGGTTTGTGCTGAAATACGAGCGGCTCTGCGCCTTCTGCTTCCACTTGGAACAAGCACAAAAGTGCCTGGCTGCTTTTTGGAACTGGCCCTTTGTTCTGCAACCCGTGTTTCCTCGGGTAATTCTCGTATTGATTAAAGGAAAAAATACCAAAATGTCRTTTATTAAAACAATTCAGAGCTTGGGTGTATGAATGCTCAGTTCTGCTGAGGGTTTGGGAGCTTTGCTGTCCCTGAGCTGCTCTGGGTGACATCTGAGCAGCTCAGGAAATCTGTCAGCTGCAGCTTTAGATGAAGGTCTCCAAATTCTTCAATTTTCTGAGGGTTGCAGATCCCACCAGGAGCTCCACCGGGGGTTGGTGTCTCCATGAGGCACCAACAGAGGAGCAGGAGCCTTTGGGCAGCTGGGATTGGAAGAGCAATTCCCACAATCAGTCTCCCGCTGATGCCTCAGGATTTCAGTTTCTCTATTTCCATGTCTCTGTAACCCTGGAATTGTTCAGTGTTTAACTSCAGACTCCACAGACAGTTCCCAGCTCCTGCTCTCCCATTTTTACACAAAACAATTCCTCTGCAGCCCCAAAGTCAAGGACACCTCCCTGGGCCAGGCCCCAAGAGATGGAAASAACAGAGAATTGCCCGCAGGGTTGGGCACAGGATGTCTTCTTCAGTGTATGGAATTGAAACATTTTCCTCATAAAAAACTACCCTGGAGATAAAACATTATGGTTGGCAGCTCTCAGACCACATCCTGTTATAAAAAGTGGGAATTTGAAGCTTAGATTCTACAGAAAGATAATTAATCTTATTCAATTGTATTTCAGTGGCAACGGGACCCCCAAATTGCCGTGGAGTGAGGGAGGAGAGGTTTTGGTATGGACAATGTAGGGAAACAACACCGAGGAGAGAGGGGACAGCTGCTGCTGCCACCAGTGCCTTCTCCAGGCCCTCTCAAAGGTCTATTTGTAGTTCATAAAAACCCAACTGATAATTAATAACTCCAGGAATTAAAYAAATATCATTGTGTTAGATGTGATGGGAGCCACATTAACCTAAGAAATTGCTTATCTTGGTAAAAAGCAATTTAGGAATCCATGGGATTGTATAACACTTCATAAAAYGATCAATTTAATACAAACGGAATTAAAAAAACAGCTATTAATTTCTAATTCGGGATGAAAACACTCACCAACTTTTAAACCATCTATAGGCTGGACTGGTTGCACCAAAAGGGGAATTTTATTATTTACTGGGTCCTTCTTTGCTGAGTGAATTGCAGTTTTTAAAGCCCTGGAACATCACCCTGACAGTTCCACTGACACCACAAACTGGATTTGAAGCGTTCCTTGCCTTCCCTACAGATAAATTCCTAATCCTTCTCTCCCATCACACAAACGCCTTTCCCTTTAAAGCAGAACCTCTCCACGGACTCTTTAGCCGAGTGTGTTTTTCTAGAGATCAGGAGAAAAATCATCCACACCCCACTGCTCCCTCCATGGGCAGATTTGATCTTTCAATCAGGAAATGAAAAGGTTTCCCTGAAGGAAACTCCCAGAAAGAAGGAAAAAAAAAAAAAAGGCCTTCCAAGCCTTGTTATTGTTCCTTGGGCAAAATATTTCTTTTAAACGGCTTGATCTGTTTTTTACGGCGCGTCTGGCTCCTGACAAAAAGCACCGCTGACGGAAAACGCTGAGCGAGATGCGCGGGAACCTTCGATTTCTCACCAATCAAATAAACGAACTGTCCAGATATTCCAATTGGAAAACCATCAAGAAATAATTGCTTTGAGGGCTCTTGGGATTGTTTCTGGTGGAATTTGATTGGGATGGGAGCCTTGCGGGGGGGGAGTCACACAAAGCTTAGGGATGGAAGATGAATCCCTCAAACATGGTCCCTTGGAATAGTTCCTCATCCAAAAAGATCCCGTTGGGAGCCTCTCTGTGCCTTTGGGTGCCCAAATTCTCAGAGTTCCCAAAATTTAAGCCAGCTCCGCTTTTATTTAAACACTTAAAACTCTGTTTTTCCCAGGAATTTGTGCTCCCTGCTCACGGCAAAGCAGCAGAGCAGAAATTGTTTTTATTTCACCTCTGAGGCCAAGCCAAAGATGCCTCCCGCCCATGGGATCATGAAGAAAGAGCAGAGAAGGCATCAAGAATCCCAAAACAACACCCCAGAGCATTCTCCTGACCTCCAACACTCCCAGCTTGCCAAATTCTTGCAATTCCAGCCCCAAATTTCCATGGAGCTGGGCATTCCATGGTATTCCAGAGCATCCTCACATCTGGGGCCAAGATCAACCCACCTTTTTGCATCTGGGATTGCAGAATTTTGGGGAATTTGGGGAATGAGGCACATTGGGTTCTGTCAAATAAAAATAAATTATGGCAATAAAGGAAAAGGTGGAGCTGCTCTTCCACGCAGTGATCCAAAGGATGGCAACCTGCTCCGTCCGTTACTGCCAATARATAAATCCAGGGTTTAACAGGAACGTCTGATGGCGTCGCTGCCACGGTGACAGATGAAGGCGCCGTGGAGTGAGTGGAGTGAGTCTCTGTCKCAAATTAAAACCCTGCTTTTCATTAAATCTGCCCAGAATTGATCGGGCTGCAGAGGAGCTCTCCAGGAAGTGATGGCTTCTCCAAAGGTCTTTAAATACTGTTAAAAGTGCATTGATTCTCTGCATCAAGAGGATAAAACTCTGTTTCCTAAAGCAGGGGAAACATGATTCAAATACGCAATATTTTGTCCCAAAACATGAGAAGTTACAAACATGGCCAGTGATTAAACCCACAGTGGGAGAAGAAAGGGATAAAAGAAATGGGAATTTTTTCTTCCCTGTTATTTATTTATCCCGGACCCAAAAGGTTTTGGCCGGTGTCGGATGAGTCACAGCCCATTTTGATTTAAAAAATGCTTTGTAATTGGCACTAATTCCATTTAATAAGGCAATATTAAATATTAAATATAATAATAATAACAACATGATATTAAAAATATATATAAAATCCAGCCCCTGCACCCCCAACAAACTCTAARAGGACAAAGTCCTTCTCCTCTGCCACCGCTTAAAATTCAATGCTCAACACTGGCCTAAGGGAGCAGATAATTTGTTTAATTTTTGTCATCTCAGGGGGTGGTTCTTTACAGGAAATGGGTGTCAGAGGAAGGAATGAGGGGAAGAAAAATGAAAGAGCTGCTCCTGTGGCTGTTGTTCCACCTGAGCTGGGCTGCAGCAGCCTCTCCACATCAGAGCTGTGAGCTGAGGAACATCCAAAACTCAGGGAGGAAAAGCGGGTGAAGCATCACTGGGGTGAGCTGAGCACAACCCAAGGAATTATTCCTTTCTGCTGAGGAAATGGGGAGAGAAATTCCCTGCAGAGGGAGAGAAGACAGAACYGCCGCGCTTCCCGCTCCTTGGACAYGGGAGGAGCTCCTGTTTGTACTGGAGGTCCCAGYGGGATTCTATTCCTGGGAAATTCCAAGGTTTTAATTGCCTCCACCATTTCCCAGCAGAGGAATCCCGGCAGGAACACGAATTCAGAAGCAGAATTCCTTCTCCTCCTGTTTGTGTCACTTCCACCAGCCAGGAGGAAAACACAGCCCCCCGGTTTTACGAAGGGTACTGAGATGTGGCTCATCCATGGGACCGAAGTTGGGGTGAGGATTTGTGTCACCACCACCTGCACCCAAAGGAAATGATCCATCCCTGCCCCTGGCAGCAGCAGGAGAGGAGCTGGAGCACAGCAGAGCCAGAGGGAAATTGTTATTTTGGGTTGAGAGAGGGGAATAAGGGAGGGATGGGGATGAAGATTGGCAGGAAGGAGCCTGGGGGTGGTGGCAGTGCCAGGGGCTGCTGGCTCTGGGCTCGGGGCAACCTGGGGACAGCGGTTCAGAGTCAACTGAGAGCTTGGAGGGGATGGAGCACATCCTGAGCCTGTGAGAAAACCA
>NW_026623569.1:796925-807218 GCF_030028575.1 Malurus melanocephalus
AAAAACCCTTTCCCCGCTCCTCGGAGTCTCCCCTCCTGCCCAACTCCGAGGATACTCCCGGTAGCCTCAGCGTGCAGCTCACCCCCACTCCCTATGTCAAAACTGCTGCAGAGTCAAACGAGGACTCGGAGCTCCAAAAAATCCCAGAGATCGCTGGATGCGGAAYGCTACGAGTCCCCGTGCTGCTAAAGCCTCTCCTCACCGTGACAGAGCAAACGTTCTGCCACTGCTCATCCCTGACAGGCCGGGGAGGGAGGCGACAGCAGCGTCGTTACCGAGCTCCGAACACTCCCGGAATGGCAAACAGGGAGAGCGGGAGAGGCAGGGCAGGGGCTCGAAAACACCYTTAAAAAATTAATAACGATCAGGGCTCGGTGTTTCAGTCACAATCCGCGGAATCTCCGCGCAGCAGAGATCAAGAGAGCAGAAAATGGATGTGARGGCGGCCAGCGTGGCAGGCAAGGACATTCCCCAGCGAGAGAATTCTCTTCTAATTCTCTGCAGAAAACAAATGACTTTTTCATTCCTCTGGGCGAGCGTTGCAACGTGCGGGGGAATCGTCGGTGAAGGAATTTTCAGAATCCCTGAGAAAATTGGAGCGAAGATGGGGCAGGGAATATCCTGGGCTTAGCAATCTCTGCTGCTGCAGAACTGAGCGAATCCATTCAATTATTGCATGGAACAATGGGAATTATTACCGAGCAACAGTGCTTTAGGGATGATTTTAAAGCAGAAAGGGATGTCTGGGAGGCATTAAAACCCCCCAAAAACAAACACAAGTCCCAAACAAAGCAACTGGCAAAGCAGGCGCTGTAGGACATGAGAGGAGAGAGCAGTGAAATGTAAGAAATTAGGATTTAGTGATCGATCCTGAGACAATTCTGCTGCCAAAGCTGAGTCTGCCCCATCCCTGGAAGTGTCCAAGGCCAGGCTGGAGCACCCTKGGACAGTGGGAGGTGTCCCTGCTCATGCCAGGGGTGASACTGGATGGGATTTTAAAASACTTCCAAAACAGACCTGATCCTGTGAAATCTCAGMGAACTGGCACAGAAAATTCACGGTYAAGATGGTGAGGATGGAGAGGGAAAGATGCTCCGAGCTRTGTGTTCATCGTGGAGAGGGAAAGCAGAAAATCTGAATTTTACCCCATTTCCGAGTCCCCCCCAGAGAGCTGCTCCAGACCCTGCTCCAGCACAGAACATCCCTGGGACTGTGGGATTCAGGATCCCTCTGGAACATCTGGCAGGAGCCACAGCTGTCCCTGCCACGGGATGTGGGATCCCACACGGACTGGGATGTGCGGAATTCTGGGAATAACTCCGGCAAACCGAGCGCCCAGGCACATCCAGAGGGAACCAGGTGCTTTCCCCACACAGCTGAGCACTCTTGGATGCAGCCAGGAGAGGGCTGCAGAGCAGCACCTGGGCTCGCTGCTCGCTGCTCGCTGCTCGCCTCGGGATTTCGGGAAAGCCAAACCAAATCCATCTCCTTCCTTACCCGGCACCAGGAATATCAAAAATCAGAACTGGTCACAGCCCTCTCGGGCAAATTCTGGGCTCGGCCGCGGTGATGGATGGGAAGGAAAGGAAAAGGTTTGAAAAGTCCTTCTGGAAAATAAAATCCGCCCTGGGAGCCAGGTTTGGAAGTAAAGGGAGTATCTATTTAGAATACCTTTTGGGAATATCTTTTGGGAACATCTGTTGGGAATATCTGCTGGGAATATCTGTTGAGAATATCTGTTTGGAATATCTGTTGGGAATTTCTGCTGGGAATATCTGTTGGGAATATCTGTAGGGAATATCTATAGGGAATATTTGTTGGGAATATCTATAGGGAATATCTGTTGGGAATTTCTGCCGTTCATGGCAATGACAGCCCCCTCTTGAACAACCTCTCACCCAACCAGGCATAAAACACAGGGGTTCCAGCTCCTCTGGTATTTTTAAAGCTGGTTCTGTTTGGGAAAGGCAATCCCAGCGTGTCTGAAGGGATCAACCAACAGGGTATAAAAATATGTAAAAGGGTACAGAAAATGTCTAAAAGGGTACAGAAAATGTCTAAAAGGATCTATAAAATATATGAAAGGGAATATAAAAAAGAAAAGGCAAAAATCATCAGGTGTCACAATCTCTGTCCAGCCTGGCCTTGGTCACTCCCAGGGATCCAGGGGCAGCCTCAGTTTCTCTGGGAATTCCATCCCAGCCCCTCCCCACCCTCAGAGKGAGGAATTCCATCCCCTTTCCTGGTTTTACACTCATTGCAGCCGCCTGGAACTGATGCTGGAGTGATTTTTGCCTTTTCCTTTCCTATATTTGTATATTTTCTCTATTTGCCACCTTCCCAGGACTTTTCCCTCCCCTTTTCCCCATCTGGAAATCCAAACCCATTCCAGARCTCCACAAGGTCCCTCTCCTGTCCTGGTTCTTCCTGGGATCCAAGGCTGAGAATAAGGTGTTTGAGACCCATTTTCATAAAAAAATACAGCTGGGACTGAGGGTGGGGWGCTCCAGAGAAGGGGCTCGGCCTGGGGGGAATTGCATCACCACTGATCCTCCTAATTGGTGCTTTTTATCAATTRTGCTAATTTCCTAAAACCCATCAAACTGTAYTCAAGCCTGTGAGSGTGAAYTTTTGTGGAAATTCTTCCATGGCTGCCCCAGAACTCCAATAAAACCCCGCTTTTAAATCACCTCTCCTAAAATCAATTTGAGTTTCATTTCTAGGTTGAAAAGGCACCAGAACCAACACCCAACTCCGGCTTCTTACAGCTGCTACCCTGACCTGCTCCCCGCCCACTGAAGGGTGAAACACCAGGAGAAAAAAATTCTGCAGATAAATGAATTTCCCATCATCCCAAATGTGCCGCTCGCAGGGCCCGGAGGCCTCGGCATGATCGGGAGCTGCTCTTGGTGCGCCCAGCCGGAGCCCTTGCCCTGCAGAGCTCGTGCTCCAGACAGGAGTGACAGATGAAGGGTGGGAGAAAGGAAAATAGCAAACAAGAAAAAAAAAGATCTCGCACAGATTGAGGGACAGATTTTTCCACGAGCTAAACGCATGAACGCGGAGCTTTTATCCCCGAATGACTCCCCTCGTCATGTGGCTCCGCATGTTTGGGAGATGCAGGGTTGGTGGTGACAATGTGGAGTCCACAACCTCCCCACTGCTGGGGGCTCTTTGGGGTCAGCCCCATCACCACTGCTTCTCCTGACTGGTGTTTTTTACCAATTATGGTAATTTCCTAAACCTCATTGGGTTTTGGTGGAAATTCTTCCATGGTTGCCCCTGGAACGCCAATAAAGACCCGMTTTTRTATCACCTCTCCTAAARTCMATTTGCTGGAATTCCCAGCAGCAGCAGAATGGGCCTCGCTGCTCCCCCAGAACGTGTGAGGGAGGAGTTGCAGTCAGGAYAAATCTYTCTGATTTAATAAAATTCYGATTTTTAATRTTTGCGTACTTCCCTAATCCGTRAGYTTCCTRCTGGATTTTTGGCTGGGGCTGGCGCCRATGGAATCCTTGGATTCTGTGTGGGGTGGGATGGCCCCAGTGCAGTCACACAGTGACCACAGTGACCAGAGGCTTTCTGGGGGTCACCAAAAGGGCCTTTAGAACTCTCAGAATCTCAGATTCTTGCCCGAGCTCCGCAGATCAAGGGCCATCAAACCCAGGGAACTGAAATCATTAAATTTGTTTCTGCAGCCCAACACGGAAAATTTTATTTTATCTCCACCAGGTTCCAACTGGGTTTTGTCCTTTATCAAATCAACAGGACTTGAAGGTGCCCAAGGCCAGGTTGGGCAGGGTTTGGAGCACCCTGGGACAGTGGGAATGTCCCTGTCCATGGCAGAGGTGGCACTGGATGGGCTTTGAGGTCCCTTTCGATCCAACCCATTCCATGAGAGTTCTCCCAATCATATGAACAAAAATGGGGAAGGGAATGGAGCTGGGAAGGGTTTGGAGCATGGGGGAGCTGGGAAAGGGGCTCAGCCTGGAGAAAAGGGGGTTCAGGGGGAATTTGGGGCTTTGCACAACTCCCTGACAGGAGGGGGCAGCCAGGGTGGGATTTGGGATCTTATCCCAGGGAACAGGGACAGGAGGAGAGGGAACGGGCTCAGGGTGGGCCAGAATGGGATTTGGGAAAATTCCTTCCTAAAAAAGGGTTGTAAAGCACTGGAATGGTTGTCCAGGGTGTGGTGGAGTCCCCACCCCTGGAAGTGTTCCAGCAATGGGTGGATGTGGCACTTGGGGACACGGTTTGGTGGCGGTGCCATGTTGGCCATGATGACCTTAAAGGTCTTTTCCAGCCTTAACGATACCATTACTCCATTTCTGCATTCATCGTTTCCCCCATAATTATGGGGTTTTCTCTCCTCATTCTTCCCTTTGGAATTAAATGCACTCAGGACATCCATTAAATCCCTCAGGGATGGGGACTCCACCACTTTCATATTTCACCCCACCAGACATTGGATGATTTATTTATATTTAAATAAAGGGACTCAACATCACTGAAGGAAACTGGGAATCACTTCTCAGAGCACCCTCACCATTTCCACAGGTAAATAAAGGCTGTTTATTAATATTTATTAATTATTTTTGTCCTGAGAGCCTGAGCGCATCATCCAGCCCAGGGAACAGCAGGAATTCCTTGTTGTGGTGTGGGGAATGGCTCTTTTATCCTGAACAGGGAAATAAGGGAATTTTTACAGAGGCTTTTTCCCTTTAATTATGCTTTAATGGGAATTCTCTTCACCCTTGTCACGGGAAAACTCTGGTTATTGGTAATTTCCCTCTCAGAGCAGTAGCAGAAAGCTGAGAGAATTCCCTCCTCCTAAAAAACCTTGGTGTCATTTAGTCCCAAACTGCTCCTTATTTGGTCCCCTTGAGGAAAATCCATTTCCTTAAATTTCTCCCTAAAGGCAATACTGCCTTTACTGTTTTATTTGGGGTAAAGGTGAATTTCTTCTTATTTCCCGTGTCCCACTTTCATATTTTCAAATCCTACAGAAGCCTCGGGAAGCCGAAACTAAATTTTGGAATTATTACCTTTGTTCCTTTAAAAAGCAGCTTTTCCTGAAGCTTTTAAGCAGCAATAAACTTCGGGAAGTTTTCTTCCTCGCTGAGTTATCTGTTGGTTTGTTCATTTTTAAACAACTTTATCAGTATAAAACTGAGGTTTTTTATCACAGACCCTTCAGGATATGGTGGTTTCAGGGAAATTTGTCACCCTGGTGTAAAATCCTAAAACTTCCAGCTTTTTCAAGCTGATTTTTTGGGGATAAAACACCTGGAAAGTGCTTTCCAGGCCTGCTGCTGATGGATGGTATTGGCCAAAACGCTGCCTAGAAACAGCTCCGGGGCTGCCTCTATTTCAGGCTCTTTTCCAGAGGTTGGGTGTTTTTCCTTTTTCCYGAAATTTTTTAAAAGTCACGAGGAAGACGTGGGGAGCTGGGATCTTCAGCTGGCTAAAGATGGAAACTGAATCATCTGCTGACTTTCAAAACTGTGAAACAGAGGTGAAAATTGGGGAGAATTAAGGGAGTTGGATCCCAGCCCCCTGCAACGTTTCTGTAAATCCCAGGAATTGCTGTTTGTAATGTATTGAAGCCACCTGAAAGTTTTGGGAAGTTTTTTTTAAACTTTTTTTTTAAACTTTTCAAAGTGAAATTTGGCCCTGCTGTGTCCGCTGCAGGTGGAGCTGGATTCCTTCAGGTTTAATGTCTTTAATGATTCCATCAAACCCATGGAAAAGTTCGGGGAAGGGATTTGGCATCACAAACTTCTGGGTCAGAGCCTCAGCACAAACTCCTCGGGGTTTTTGAATTCTCCCTGAGGTTGTTCTGTTTAGGTTGGAGCTCATTGGTACCTAATTGTCTTACAAATGGCAAAAACTGCCTCAAATACTGAACTTTTACAGAATTGTGAAATGATAAACACGTAACTGGGCTGGTTTTCATTTAAATATGAAAATAGGTGGATATTCTTGTCCAGGCACAAAAATTGAAGTGAAGGTTCAATTCTCTTGGTTCTGTTAATTCAGCTGATGGCAACAGATTTCCTCCTGATTTACTCAGGAATTCCTCCCTGTCAGAGCAGTGAGGGGCTGGGATGGAATTCCTAGAGAAACCATGGATTTCCCTGGATCCCTGGGAGTGCCCAAGGCCAGGTTGGAGCACCCTGGGACAGTGGTGCCTAGGATATCCCATAATTGTGGATTTGGGATCACATCAATGATCCTGTGAGGTCCTCCCAGCCCAGGATATCCCATAATTGTAGAAATCAATGCTCACAGCTGTTGGGATTTGGGGCCTTTTGGGGTTGTCCCGTGCAGGGCCAGGATCTGGATCCATGACCCTGGTGAGCCCTTCCTGCTCGGGATATTCCATGATTTTATGGAATATTTTATGCTGGTCAACGTTGCAGCAAGGGTCGTATCTTCACACAGACATCCCAGGGATTTTGGGATGGGATTTTGAGGTGGGATTTCAAGGTGGGATTTTGAGGTGGTATTTTGGGGTGTCTGTGCAGGGATAAAGGTTGGGCTCTGATTCTTGTGGATCAGATATTCCAGGATATTCCAGGAAACCCCATGGATCTCACCCCCGGCTGGAGAAGGAAGCTCCATCTGTGTTGTTATTCCCTAGGGAACATCTCCTCATTGATAAGAAAACATTTTGGCTTCTTRTCTGGGATTTTTAGGATTTTGTGACATGGCCCTGACAACTGGAACAGGTTCTGGTCACTTCTCCTGTTCCTGATACCCCAAAAATCTCCTTGTGCTGCTCCCAGACAGCAGCACGAGGTGTCCCTGCCCACAGGGATGGATTTGGATGGGCTTTAATCTCCTTCCAACTCAAACCATTCCTCCAATCCTGATGGGGATTTTAATGCCCTAAATTTCCACCCTTCACCCCAAAATCGCAGCGTGGGGGCTGAGGAACAGCGTGAGCAGCAAAACCCAGCCCCAGCCCCTTCCCCAACCCCCTGTTCCCGACTCCCACCCGCCTCGCTCATTCCTCCGTTCTTTGCCATGGAAACTGAGCTTGGCTCAGCGCAGCTGATTTTTAATATTGTTTATTAAATGCCAACCCCCCTGGAAAGGCTGCTCATCCCAAACCCCAGGCCTTTCTGTGGGAATGCCACGGTTTCCCTACAAACGGCGCGTTCCAACGGGAATTTGGTGGAGGGAGGCGGGGATTGGTGTGTCCTGGCACTGCTATCCCAAATCCCGGGCTGTTGGGAATGGGATGAAGCCGCTGAATGCAGAATTGGTAATTTTGAGCCCAAAACCTTTTCAGCTTCACTGTCCATACTGGGATCTGGCAAGGAGAGTCTGGAGACAGTTTGGGGCAAGCTGAGTGCAGAAATGGTAATTTTGTCCCTAAAACACTTTCAGCTGCACTGTCCATGCCGGGATCTGGCAAAGAGGAGAGTCTGAGGAGGGTTTGGGGCAARCTGAGTGCAGAATTAGTGATTTTGTGCCCAAAATCCTTCAGCCATGCTGTCATGCCGGAATCTGGCAGCAGGGAGGGTCTGGGGAGGGTTTGGGGCTCAGCTGAGCTCTCACCCTCAGAGGCAGCTCTGACCCCRCTGAGCTCAGCTCATTCCCACCCTTTGCCTCCCACCCAAAGCTCATTCCCATTAATTTGTGTCCTTTGGGTGGTGTCAGACCCCACAGTGACCCCAAAGCTCCCAGCTGTCCCCAGSTCCTTCACCCGAGTGTCCCCTCACCCTTCCCAGATCCCCTTCCCACATCTGGACCCCACATTAACACTCAGAATTCCATCTTTTATCCTACAACCATCCTTCACAAATGAACCCAGAATTTGGGAACGAGGTTTCTACTCTTGAATTCTTCCAGCCAGAGCTTGATCCAAACCCAAAGAAGAAAAAAAATGAGAAAAGAAACTGCAGCCCAAGCCCTTTTAACAACCCTGGGAAGAGCTTTGGGGTTTGGGACATTGATGGAGACTGGCAGAGCTGAACAGAAATAATTGGAWAGTTTTCCAAAGGTGGAAATCCATGGATAATTTTCCACATTCCACATACAGCAAAAGCCTCAGCAGAGCAGGGGGAAATTTGTGTCTGGCAGTGACCAGGGGTGAGAAAAACCTTTCTGAGCACCCCTTTTTCCTGCTGACACCATGGCATCCAGGCATGGATCCATCAAACCCATCAATCCTTTTCCCGGGGATGGATCTCAACTCTCAGAAAGCAAAATTTCGCTCAGATTTCTGCTGTGGCAACAGCTTGAACCACTCCAGAATAAAACCAGCCCTCGATTCCCGACCCACAACAGGAAGGGGGAAGGAATTGAACAGGTTGGACCCTCCTGCAGCCCCGCTCGGATGGAGATTTAACCCTGATTCCTTCGCCAGGCAAGGAAAACTCCCGGAGGGAAAACTTTGGCTGGAAAATACTCAGTGTCAATGAGGCAAAACACGACTAATTCGCTGCTCTYGGAGTTTTATTGTGCTATTCCAAGGAATTTCCCCTCCTCTGCAGCTAAAGCTGGCAAATAAACGGTTCCTCACAGCTGCCTTTGGTTTGTTTATTGCATAGGTGGGAAATGTGTTTTTTTCAGGAAATAAACCCAAACCGGTGACCTGTTTCAACCTATGGAAAAGTTACTGCCCCCGTTAGGAACTCCCAGGCTCTTCCAGGGAAATAGGAGCAGGACAGAAAAATATACAGGATTTTTATGGAATATCAAATCTTTATTTTTTTTTTTGGAACTGCTATGAAATTAAAGTGAGCAGGAGAAAATTTTAGGGAGATTCTTGGAAATTCAARGGCATTTTGAATCTGTGCTCAAAACCTTGGAAGGGTTTTCTAATTCCTGCGTGAATTTGGAGGTGTCTGGGAGCAGCRCAAGGAGATGTTTGGAGTATCAGGAGCRGGAGAAGTGACCAGAACCTGTTCCAGATGTCAGTGCCGTGTCACAAAATCCTAAAAATCCCAGAAAAGAAGCCAAAATGTTTTCTTATCAATGAGGAGATGTTCCCCAGGGAATGACAACACAGATGGAGCTTCCTTCTCYAGCCGGGGGTGAGATCCATGGGGTTTCCTGGAATATCCTGGAATATCTGATSCACAAGAATCAGAGCCCAACCTTTATCCCTGCCCAGACACCCCAAAATCCCAYCCCAAAATCCCACCTTGAAATCCCACCCCAAAATCCCATCCTAAATTCCCATCTCAAAATTCCACCCCGAATTCCCACCCCGAAATCCCACCCCAAAATCCCTGGGATCTCTGTGTGTGCAGACACGTCCCATGCTGCAATATTGACCCTCATAAAATATTCCATAAAATCATGGAATATCCTGAGCGGGAAGGGCTCACCAGGATCATGGATCCAGATCCTGGCCCTGCACGGGACAACCCCAAAAGGCCCCAAATCCCAACAGCTGTGAGCATGGATTTCTACAATTATGGGATGTCCTGAGCTGAAAGGGACCCACAGGATCATTAATCCAACCCCTGGTCAACAATTATGGGATCTCCTGGGCTGGGAGGGACCGTCAGGGATCACTGATCCAACTCCAGGCCCACAATTATGGGATTTCCTGGACCAGGAGGGACTCATAGGATCATTGATCTGATCCCAGATTCACAATTATGGGATATCCTGAGCTGAAAAGGACCCACAGGATCATAAATCCAACCCTAAGCCCACAATTATGGGATTGTCCTAGACCAGGAGTGACTCTCAGGGATCATTGATATGATCCCAGATCCACAATTATGGGATATCTTGGACTGAGTAGGACACACAGAATCATTGATTCAACCCCAGCACCACAATTATGGGGTATCCTGGAACAGGAGGGACACACAGGATCATTAATCTAACCTCTGGTCAACAATTATGGGACATCCTGACTGGGAGTGACACACAGGATCATTGATATGATCCCAGGATCAGAATTATGGGATATCCTGGACTGGGAGGGGCCCACAGGATCACTGATCTGATCCCAGATCCAGAATCATGGGTTATCCTGGACTGAGTAGGTCCCACAGAATCATTAATCCAATCCCTGGTCAACAATTATGGGATGTCCTGGACTGGGAAGGACCCACAGATCATTGATCCAACCCCTGGTCAACAATTATGGGATCTCCTGGACGAGGAGGGACCCTCAGGGATCACTGATCCAACCCTGCACAGAAACCCCAAAATCCCACCCCGTGCACCCCCAGCAGCGCTGTCCCAACCCTTCTGGAGCTCCGGGGCCGGGCCCATTCCCTGCTCAGGGCCCCAAAACCCTCTGGGAAAGGCTCCAGCTTG
>NW_026623569.1:808198-810845 GCF_030028575.1 Malurus melanocephalus
CCCTCCCCACCCTCCCAGCCAGGAATTCCTTTCCTAGAAACCAACAAATACAAACTGCAGTTCTATCCCAAAATAACCTTTTTTTCCCCCATTAATTTGTCCTGGGAGTTTAACCAAGCGCAGGAAACAAGGCAGTATCCAAGGGTTAGGGTTAGGGTTAGGGTTAGGGTTAGGGTTAGGCAGCTCCTCATTGCATACAGGAAAGAATTGTTTGGGAGAAACCTCATAAAAATATGGGAAATCTTTGCTCCAACGAAAATTTTAACCCTTTTTAATGTCATAAAGCAATTCATAAAATGGACATTTTTTTACKGTATAAAACACTTAAAAAGATGGAGTATTTTTGATCTCACAGAGAAAAAAAAGAAATTAAAATGGATGATACCAATAACAGGTAAATAAAACAGCTTTCCTTACTCTTTTCCAGCCAGAGCACAAATTTTTTGCACTTACAGTTCATTGAAACACATAAAAAGTTCAAAAATATCACAATTTTTTGCATCTACACTACATGAAACAGTTATTTTGTCCATTGTGGGAATTGAATCCGGCTGTAATGGACAGTGTGGACACAAATTGAGTGCTCTGGGTCACACAAAGATGTCACCACAGGGTTCCACCCATCAAATTCACAGCCCAGATTTATAATCTCAAATAATTCCATGGATAAACACAACAGATAAACACATGTTGGCGATTAGAGGGCGAGAAAGTGCAAAATACACAAAATAAGATGTAAAACRTCACCCTGAGAGGGGAATTTATGCCTGATGGGAGAGAATAATCTCAGTTTTGGGGGTGTGGAGCCAAAATTTCCCTGCTGGGGAAGGGTTGGGAGGGTTCATAATGTGCTTGAACCGTTTTTTTAGATTTTTTTTTTTTTTCCCCTAAGGAGCAAGGACAAGATTTCTGTGGAGCACAGGAATGGGGACGGAGCTGTTTTTCCTTCCAGCCAGGGCAGTTCACACCTCTCACGCTGATTTTTGGAATTACACCTTCTCATCTCAATTCCTGGGTGTTTTTCCTCAGGACTCTGCWGTTTTCCATCTTTTCCAGCAGGGATAAAAATCCCTGCAAACCCAGCACGTAGGGACAAGGGGTTAAAGGTGCTCTGAGTTATCTGGGAGAGAAAATTCCTGGAAAATTCCTCTGCTGGGAGACGGGATAAACCAGGCGAAATTTACGGCAGCCACCTCTGAGGATAATGATCGGAAAAGACGCTCCATGAAATCAATCGGAATTATGCTAATTGTGCTTTTCTGGGCCACTAGCACTGGTTTTTACTGGGAGCAGTGGGTGGACTGGAGGAGCTGAGGCTGTACCCACTAAAAGGGTTCTGAGGGCTGATCCCACCCGGCTGCTCCCAGACCTTCTGTGACCCCTGAACATCCCAGAATTTGGATCCTTCCCCCCTCAAATCATCCCAGAATTTGCATCCTTCCCCACTCAAAGCATCCCAGAATTTGGATCCTTCCTCCTTCAAAGCATCCCAGAGTTTGGATCTTTCCCTAATGTGTGATCCCAGAATTATTGACAGGGGCAGCCTCGGTGACTGCAGGTTTCCCCCCAGAATTTGGATCTTTCCCGCCTGTGTGACCCCAGAAATTATTTACAAAGACTGCTTCAGGGGCTGCAGGTTTCCCCCTCAAAGCATCCCAGAATTTGGATCCT
Source organism: Malurus melanocephalus (assembly GCF_030028575.1). Classification (NCBI taxonomy): domain Eukaryota; kingdom Metazoa; phylum Chordata; class Aves; order Passeriformes; family Maluridae; genus Malurus; species Malurus melanocephalus. The sequence continues at coordinate 809,870 of NW_026623569.1, forward strand.
TTCCCCCTCAAATCATCCCAGAATTTGGATAATTTCCCCCTCAAATCATCCCAGAATTTGGATCCTTCCCCTCTCAAATCATCCCAGAATTTGGATCCTTCCCCCCTCAAAGTATCCCAGAATTTGGTTCTTCCCCACCTGCGTGACCCCACAAATTATTTACGAAGTCCACCCTGGTCTCTGCAGGTTTCCCATCCAGGCTGACCATTTCCTGAGCCCTTCCTGACCATTTCCCCGAGGAGATTTTGCCATTTAACGCCTTGACAAAGCTCTTAGTGACACCCATTTTCTGCTCTAAATGGCCCATTACGCGGCCTTAATTAACCTATTTATTTTTAAGTTTCTGAATTAAGGTATAATTCTTTTATGGGTTCGTTAATATATTTATGGATGATATATTATGGATATTAGAAAGTGCAGGGTGAGATCTAAATCTCTTCAATTAACACTTGGGTGATGTTGGACCTTCTCCACTTCACCGTGAGCTTCAAACTGAGCCTGGAATGGGCAGGACAGGGAAAAATCATGGATGGACAAATTCCAGGTTGTCCCAGGGATAGAATCACCTGAGATAAAGGATGGAGGAGATAAAGAGAGAAAGGAAAGAAGGAACAGACCCCAGGGATCTTCTCTTTTCAGATCTCTGAGGATTCCAGAGCGGAATTCCACACCCTGTGATGGAGTGGGGTGGAAGCCAAAATTTTCATGGATTAACATGGAAAATCAGTGCTGGGAGACAGAAAGATCCTTCACTGCCTTCAGCTGGAGGAAGGAAATATCCAAATTTTTTCTGGATTAACATGGAAAGACCCTTCAACTGCCCTGACCTGGAGGAAGGAAATATCCAAAATTTCCTGTGATTAACATGGAAAATCAGTGCTGGGCTGGGAGATAGCAGGGCCCCTTCACTGCCTTCAGCTGGAGAAAGGAAATATCCAAAATTTTTCCGGATTAACATGGAAAATCAGTGCTGGGA
>NW_026623569.1:811799-818164 GCF_030028575.1 Malurus melanocephalus
CAGATTGGAACCACGAGCCTGCATCCAGGATTTCTCCATCCTGGAGAATCCCATYGATGCCCTGAGCAGCTCACCAGGAGCGTTTTGGTCTCAGAGGGAGAACCTGGGCCACTCACGGGATCTCACCTGAGTTCTACCAGGTCCCTGAGTGGGGAATTCCATTTGAAATGTGGTTTGGGGGGCTCAAAACCCCAAACAAACAAATAAATAAATAAAAATAATCAATTTAATCCCTGCTGCGTCCATCTACAACTTCATCCACTGGTCCCTTCCACTCTGGAGAGTCACAGGGACATCTCCACCGTCCCAGGGTGCTCCAGACTGGCCTTGGGCACTCCCAGGGATCCAGGGGCAGCCACAGCTGCTCTGGGAATTCCATCCCAGTCAGGAATTCCTTCCCAATATCCCTCTAAATTGAAGCAAGAACACACACAGGTCAGGCAGCAGATAAATCAAAAATTTCCCATATTTCCACCCAAGAATTCCTTCCCAATTTCCCTCCAAATTGAAGTAAGAACACACACAGGTCAGGCAGCAGACAAACCAAAAATTTCCCATAGTTCCACCCATTTTCTGAGCTTTGCCCAGAAACCAAGAAATTTTTTATTTTTTTCCCCTTTTGTCGCCGTGCTGAAAACAGGGAGGAAACTTCGGGAACGCAGTCACTTGAGTCATGAAGAATTTAAAGTGTAAGACAAAGTCCTTTTTTTAGGCTGGCCCTGGAGGGTGCATCACTCTCAAGCACACGAGACTCACAGCTCGACCACAAGGAGACAACAAAACAGTGACAAACGAAATGGAAAAAAAAAAAAAAAGTGACAAATGAAACGAAAAAGCGACAAATAAACAGAAACATCGGGATATTTTAGGTCGCTGCGAAACACAACAGCTCCACATCCAAACGCTTTTCCCTCCTCCCCACCTCCCACGCTGTTGTTCCAGCACAGCATCAGGAGGTGCAGTTGGAGTTTTTTTTCTCTCCTTTAATTAAAAAGAATTCATCGGAGAAATAAATCAACGCATAAAAATATTGAGATATAAAGAGAGAGCATCACTTTAAAGYGACTGGACCTGCTCCTGGCCGGCCTTTGGGGCTTTATTGGGATTTATGTCACGGAATGGCAGAGTTTTTCAATCACATCAGCTAAGAGCTGGAGATAAGATAGAGCCAGAGAAGGAATTACATGGGATATACCCTGGATAATTTGGCTTTATGACTGGGGAGGTAAAAAAAAACCCCGAGGCGGCCACAGAAAGCCTGAGCGATTTGAAGATTTCATCTTTAAAACAATTTATTTACTGGGGGGAAAAAATTGGGATCAGGATTCAAAAAGTGTCCCTGAGGCTTCAAAACTTGGACCTGGGTGTCAGAGCTGCCTCCAGCTCACTGAGTTTGGTTTGAATTTTGAGGGTTGTTTGAGAGTTTGAAGGTTTTGGGGTTGGTTTTTACGAGCGAGGGGACTCCACAGTTGGGAGGGAACATTCAAATTACTGAGAACTTGGAAAATTTGGGGAAAAACCAGGAAAATTTAGGATAGGACAGAATTTCTAAAAGCTCACGAGGGTTTTTTTTTTTTTGTGAAAAAAGCTCTGATTTTTCTAAAACAGACAGAATGCTCCAGGGAAGGAGGGAGGGAACTCAAAAAGCTGGACCTCAGGTTCCACTGGACCATAATCCCAAGGAATTCCGTCCCAAAATCCCATTTTAGTCCCCCCTTTCCCAGTGTGACCCCATTCCCTGTGTCCTGTCCCTCCATCCCTTGTCCCAGTCCCTCTCCAGCTCTCCTGGAGCTCCTTTAGGCCCTGGAAAGGGCTCTGAGCTCTCCCTGGATCCTTCCCCTCTCCAGGCTGAAAATAAGAACATGACCATCTACAAATAAAAAAAAAACTTTATAAAATTAAAAGTTTATAAAAAAATTAAAAAAAATAAATGAAATTAAATTGAATAAAATTAAATTATAAATTTAATTCACAAAATTAAATTTATAAATGGATTTTATAAAATCCTAACCCAAACAGCAGCTGACAAACAGGTGGGTACAGGATTTGGGGCCGTGTACCTACAAAACTTAATTGGAATTAAAATGAATTTAAAACAGGTGGGTCTGTTGTACCTGGCTTAATGAACCCTGATGTTAATTGTAGTCTCCAGGCCTAATTAGGAGGGTTGGGCATTTCTGTGCCCCCTCCAGAAGTGCAGAAAGGCAGGTCCTCGCTCAGCCCTGTTGTCCCCAAGGCCACCCTGTGGCTTGGGGACATTTGGGGTATGGAAATGCAGAGAAACTCAACCCCACTCAACAGAAACCCCAAGAAACAGCCCCAGAAATCTCCCTCCCACCCCTCCAGGCTTCCAGGGGCAGCAGCTCTGCCCCAGTCCTGAGTTTTTGGTGGGTCCTGGGCTGCCACGGGACGGAAAGCTGGAGCAGCACCTGTGAATTATCAGGGATTTGGGGTAGGGTCGGTGTTTATTTGGATTTGGGGTAAGGTCGGTGTTTATTTGGGTTTGGGGTAGGGTTGGTGTTTATTTGGGTTTAGGGTAAGGTCGGTGTTTATTTGGATTTGGGGTAAGGTTCATGTTTATTTGGGTTTGGGGTAGGGTTGGTGTTTATTTGGGTTTGGGGCCGTTTGTTTTGGGGAGCAGGAGCTGGGAGAGGCCCTGAGCAGCTGCTGGCACACTCAGGTCACCTGTCAAACACATCCAGGGCTCGGGAAACCTTCCCAGGCGGGAGCTCGGGCTGGTTACTATGGAGAGGAAATAATCGGATTTAACGGCACCAACTGTGCCTGCGCTGCTCTGATGGTCCTGAGGAGAAATTCTCCTTCTCTCCAACTCCCACCCAACCTCACCTGCACAACCCCACGCTCATCCAAGGATTGAAGCCTCTTATTCCATCTCCAGGAATTCCAGGGGGGATGGGGGGTGACCTCATACACGCCTGGTGTGGATGTGGCACTTGGGGACAGGGCTGGACACGGGGCTGGGGTTGGGCTTGGTTTGACTTGGTGACCTCAGAGATCTTTCCCAACCTTAAATATTCCATGATTCCGGGATTGGCTTTTTACCTGGAGGTGCATTGTGACCTGATCACGAAATGGAAATAATCGTGGTATCCTGGAATCATGGAATTATGGAATCCTGGAATGATTTAGGTTGGGAAAGACCTTAAAGCTCGTCCCATCTCACCCCTACCATGGCAGGGACACTTTCCATGGCCCAGGGTGCTCCAGCCTGGCCTGGGACACTGCCAGGGATCCAGGGGCAGCCACAGCTGCTCTGGGAATTCCATCCCAGCCCTCCCCACCCTCTCAGCCAGAAATTCCTTCCCAAAATCCCATCAAATTCTACTCTCTCTCACTTTGAAGCCATTCCCTGTGTCCTGTCCCTCTATCCCTTGTCCCCATTCCCTTTCCAGCTCTCCTGGAGCTCCTTTAGGGCCTGGAAGGGGCTCTGAACTCTCCCTGGATCCTTCTCCAGGCTAAAAATGAGAACACGACCATCTACAATTAAAAAAAAAAAACCAACCCCAATTTATAAAATCCCAGCCCAATCAGCAGCTGGAAAACAGCTGGATACAAAACCCGGAGTCGTGCACCCACAAAACTTAATTGGAATTAAAGTTCCGGAGCGTGGCGATAAATTCAGCTCGGGTGGATGAAAGGCGACACCCTTCAGGAAGGAAGGGGGAAAATAGGTTTAAATAATTGAGGATCTCTTTATGAATGTTTTCCTGAAGTATTCATGAGAGTCTCTTGGTAGGGATGAGAAAGGATGAAATGAAGGAGGAAGAGATTCCGTGTGAGCAGCCAAGGTTTTCTCTGAGCTGGAAAACCCTGGAAGGAATATTTGGAGAGGGGGCAGCGCAGGTGAGGAATTCCAGCTGGTGGGCTGGGATTGCAAATTTGTGGGTTTTTTGGAAAAACCTCAGGCAAGCTCTGTTCAGCCAGCAAACTTCAGAATTGGGGAATCAAGGAATCCTTGAGGTTTAGAAGGCCTTTAAAATCCCTGAAAGTGTCCAAGGCTGGGTTGGATGGGGTTGGGAGCACCCTGGGATAGTGGAAGGTGTCAGGGGGTGGCACTGGATGGGCTTTGAGGTCTCTTCCAACCCAATTTTGGAATATTTCCATTTGGGTATGGCCCAGTTCCCCATTACTCTCTTCGAGGTCTGGGGTTGTTTAGCCAGACTCGCTGCTAGAATATCAATATTTATTTCCATTTTTAACACCTTCCCTATCACCTGAGTACTCCCAGGAGCCAGAATTCACCAGCACARCCTGGGATCGATGGAAGTGAGACCACGGTTTTATAACTGGGTTCAGAATGGTTGGGAGCCGCCATCCATCAGGTGCATTGTAAACCTGCCCGATCAAAGGCACTTATTTAAAGAGAACAGGGAGCAATTAGTTTGTTTAATTTAGGGAAGGAGATCTCGCCGCAAAATTAATTGGTTTTTTAATGTTTTGTTGTTCGTTAAATCCGCGACAACACTTTTTCATGAATATGGGAGTGTCCAAGGCTGGGCTGGACGGGGTTGGAGCACCCTGGGACAGTGGGAGGTGTCTGTGCCCATGGCAGGGGTGGCACTGGGTGGGATTTGGGGTCCCTCCAACCCAAACCATTCCAGGATTCCATGCTGGGCCGCCATGGGAGGAGTTGGAGCCCCCAGGATACAACAGAGAGCAAAGTTCCACCGTGTTTGGTGGCTCTGTCATGGCCCAGGTGCTGCTCCCTCCCTGTGCTTTCCCTGGGAGCTGGGTTGGGTTGGGTTGGGTTGGGTTGGGTTAGGTTGGGTTTGGTTTGGTTGGGAAGGAAAGTTCAGGAAAGGAAAGTTCAGGAGAGGTAAGTTCAGGAAAGGACTGTTCAGGAAAGTTCAGGAAAGTTCAGGAAAGGAAAGTTCAGGAAAGTTTGGGAGAGGTAAGTTCAGGAAAGGACTGTTCAGGAAAGTTCAGGAAAGGAAAGTTCAGCAGCTGGAATTTGGGGTGGGTTTGGCACCCCAGCCCTGTGCCCCACACTCAGATGTGCTGCAAACACCACCTGCACTCCCTGGGGCACTTCCAGCCCTGCTGCACCCGCTTTTGCCAGTCCTGGAGGGAGCAGCTGGAGATTCCCTGCCTCCCCAGAGCGGGTGACACTGGGCTGGCTCATCACAAACAGAATTTGAGGCTTTGAAGCCACCAAAAGCTTCCAGAACGGAGCAAATCCAGCAGCAGAAGCTCTGGGAGGGGAGGTTTATGGGTTTATTTGCTCGAGGCCAGCATGCTCAGTGTCCCCAGGCTCTGTGGGGAGCGCTGCTCAGGCAGCAGAGCATCACGCTGACCCTTCCCCATGTCCCTGTGTCACCGTGTCAATATGTCACCGTGTCCCCATGTCACTATGTCACCATGTCCCCGTGTCACCATGTCATCATGTCCCCATGTCTCTGTGTCATTGTGTCACCATGTCCCCGTGTCCCCATGTCCCCATGTCACCATGTCCCCGTGTCACCGTGTCCCCATGTCACCGTGTCCCCGTGTCACTATGTCACCATGTCCCCATGTCACCATGTCCCCGTGTCTCTGTGTCATTGTGTCACCATGTCCCCGTGTCCCCATGTCACCCTATCCCCATGTGACCGTGTCCCCGTGTCCCCATGTCACCCTATCCCCATGTCACCGTGTCCCCGTGTCCCTGTGTCACTGTGTCAATATGTCCCCGTGTCACCATGTCCCCATGTCACCATGTCCCTGTGTCTCTGTGTCATTGTGTCCCCATGTCCCTGTGTCACCATGTCCCCGTGTCACCAAACCAACTCCACAGCCCTGGGTGACCCCCTGTCCCTCAGGCCCCTCAGGGCCCCTCAAGGCCGGGCTTTTCTCCCCTCTCAGCTCCTCAAATGAAAAGCACAGCCCAGCTTGGCGCAGGCTGCGGAGCATGCCCGCCGTCCCCAAACCCAATCTCGCACAGTGACAGCCTAATTAATCTCCTTTGTTTGCTTCCCCGGCATCCAGACTCGGCTCGGCTGTGGAACGGGGCGGGGGAGCCATACTGAGAGCACATCTGCCAGGATTGCAGCGGGCAGGACGGGATCCAGCAGGTTTTGGGGTGATTTTATCYGAATTGATGGAGCTCCGCGCTGCTCAGGTGGGATGGGACAATCAGCACAGAAACGTCGCGGATTTCCAGACACGGAATGCAGCAGAGACGGCATCACTCCCACACACAGATCGCAGGTAAAGACGGATTTTGTGACTCGGCCAAGGTCACCCCGAAAGCCGTGACAAAGCGGGAGCTCAGCCAGCGCCKCACGCCCTCGGTTTAACTCCCACAGCTTTTTCAGAGTCTGTGTTCCCTCCTCCCCTCCAGGGCTGGAATTGGACACGCTGGCCCA
>NW_026623569.1:819638-828218 GCF_030028575.1 Malurus melanocephalus
GGGATAATTATAATTTGCGTCAGGTGAGACAAATATTTCATTTTGGGGCAACAGGTAGCTGAGGAATCAACGTGGGCTGCGGCAGTCACAGCACGTCAGGGGAAGCGGTGCGATCCCATTGCAATTAAAGCTGGCATGTGGTAATTAGGGAGGCAGGTGCRCTCCACACATCCCGCCGGCTTCCCCGCGAGCTGCTGGCTCCCGTTACCCCACCCCGGGAAAGCGATCCCGCAGACGGGAGGGAACTGATACCCCCGGCGACGCAAAACAGAGGCGGGGAAGGTTTATTKGTGGTTGGCGGGGTGGACCGAGAGGAATTGGGGTGATTGGGAAACTTTGCTGAGGCTGGATTGAGCAGGAGGGTTTGTGGGAGCTTGGGGAGGAARTTTCRGAAAAAAAAAAAWAWGGAATTATCCRYCAAGGTGTTTTTCTGWTGGAATTATCAGCCTGAAAGTGGGGAATGATCCACAGAAAGGTTCTTAAAATACCAGGAACAGGCTGCCCGAGGATGTGGGGAGTCACCGGCCCTGGAAGTGTTAAAAGAGGAGCAGAGCTGGCACTTCACAATCCTGAATATTCCCCGTTGGACTCGAAGGTCTTGGAGGCCTTTCCCAGCCCTGCTGATTCCCTGATTCTCTGTGTATCCCACCCTGTGGTTTATCCCAACCCATTCTGCTTCCAAAATGCTGTCCTGCTTCCAATGTTATTTTTACATAGAGAAAAGTTGAGTTTTGCTAAATATTTCTGGATAGAAAACCCTGAACGCCAGGAGCACGTCTCCCACCAGCGAAATCTGAAATTCTGAATCCYGAGAACCCCTAAAAACCATCAATCGCCATTAACAGGAATAAACACCCTGGAGGAAATTCCCGCCCTGGTTCCAGGAGCTCTGTGGCAGAGCAAATGAGAGCCGTAGTTCTGAGCACAGGAAAACAATTAGGAGCTGCTCCCGACTTCCTAAASACCGATATTGATGAAGTGGTAGAAYTTAAACGGCYGCGAGGCGTTTTTATGGCCCCTGAGAACTTCCTGAGATATATGAAGTGGGCTCAGGAGTTAAAAAGGAGCAGAAACTCCCCAGCTCCGGGCCAACAACAAAGTGCTCTGAGGCAGGAAGGAGATGTCACGCCTGGAGCAGCTCGGGGGATAATTAATTGTCTGGAAGAGCATTTTTTTGGTAATTTCCAGCGCTAATGAACTCCTCACACAATTCCGCTCATTCCAAACGCTGCCTTTTATGCCTCTCGCTAAAACAGAAGATTTTTCAAAGCTACCCAGGGGCATTTGGGTGGTAAATTTCCATCAGAATTCATGGGACTGAGGCTCCYGATTCCCTGAGCWTYTCTGAGAGGMTCAGACCAAACAYACACRAGTTTTGTTTGCTCTGAAGGCTCAYGGTGCTTGTGGAGCATTYCTGGGTCCATCCAGAGCACTTTTCCCTGAGATGGAGCTGCCTCTGGGAATAAACCTGGCATGGGAGCTCTGCATCAAAGCTGGAGGATGGAAGGGAAGAGAACCCAGGGGGAATACGGTGAGATTTAATGGGATGTCCAGAGCTATGGATCTCCTGGTTCAGTGGTCACTCCTGGCCTCAGTGCCAGAAGCTACAGGTGGAAAAGAGGAAATTTTCTGACTTGACAGGAAATTGAAGCTGCAGCACAGCCAGAGAAAGTTCGGGAAGGCCAGGGAAGGTGAGGCAGGGGCTGGAAGGACACACAGAGCCCCAAGTTTTGCACAACTCAACCTGCATCGGTGAGCTCAGTGCAGCAAAGGAGGGACGGCTGCCCTCACCTCCAAACCTGGGTTGGGACTGAGCTGGAATGACCAGAAAGTCAGGATTGACCCCAGGGGTTTGTGGGAGGGTGTGAGTGATGTCCAGGGGCTCCAGAGCACCGGGAGCTTTGGTTTTCCCCTTGGGATGTGACCCCGAACTGGGATCCTCCCACAGCACAGCAGGGCCAGGGGGGTCAGGAATAAACATTGGTGTGGTGGCCACAGCATCACCTGGAATTCCTGGCTGCTCTCCCAAGGTTCTTCTGGAATAAGGGACAGGACAAAGGGGAATGRTTTTAARCTRCCAGAGGGCAGGGATGGATGGGATWTKGGGAAGGAATTCCTGGCTGGGAGGRTGGGRAGGGGCTGGGATGGAATTCCCAGAGCAGCTGTGGCTGCCCCTGGATCCCTGGGAGTGTCCCAGGCCAGGCTGGAGCACCCTGGGACAGYGGGAGGTGWCYCTGCCATGGCAGGGGTGRGATGGGATGAACTTTAAGGTTCCATTSCCCCACAAACYATTCCATGATTCTCCAACCAAAAATCCCGTCCAAACCCACAACATTTCTCCAGACAAATGAGTTTTTCTCTGAACCAGAGCAAGAAACAGCTGCACTCTTTCCACCTCTGTCACCCCCTCATTCCCTCTCTGTCACTTTCACATTCCATCTCTGTCACCTCCTCTTTCCCTCTCTGTCACCCCCTCATTCCACCTCAGTCACCTCCTTTTTCCACCTGTGCCACCTCCTCCTTCCACCTGCATCACCCACTCTTTCCCCCTCTGTCACCTCAGTTTTCCACCTGTGACACCCCCTCTTTCCCCCTCTGTCACCTCCTGTGCCTCCTGCTAAATTCTCCACCACCTCACCCACAAGATCCCATTTTTTTTCCTGCTGGCACGGGGACAAACCCAAAGGAAACATCACCCTGGAAAATCCCTATGTGATTCCAGATGAACCTTTGGAACATTCTTAACAAGACAAACATTTCCTGACACCAAAAATCACAATAATTCCAGCCGCAATTGCTTTCCCTCGCTGATTTTCATACTGTTATGAACTATTTCAGAACTATTTCAGTTCCCTGGAAAAGCGAAATCGGCGCTGGCGGCCCTGACAGCAAAGGACAAACGCCTTGGCAGGACAAAACGCTTCCCTGAGAATAATTAAATCCGAGCGTGGTGTAAATCCCAAGGGTGCCTCTCCCTCGGTAGTATTTCTATCAAGAATCTTCAAAACCTCAACTCCAATATTTGGAATTTATGGGTTTCCCCCTGTGGTTTCAAGGTGAGAGGCAATGCTTTGGTGCTTCTGCCTGTCTCACCTTTCCTTTAGGAAGAGAAGGGAACAAAATGCTGCCCTGCGTGCCTCGGCGCAGAGAATTTCTGTCTGAACAAACACAGGTAAAGGGTTTCCAATAAAAAAAAAAATCCCCCTAAGCCGTGTAGGTAAACAGAAATACAGCAAGAACAGAAATGTTTACACTGCAGCCTGGGTGTTGCAGAAATGCAGGCCCCAGGCAAGGTCAGGAACGCGGGCTTGGAGACATCACAGACAGGTAGAACAAAACTCTCATTATCCTTGCTTAAAAATAGGTGCCTGATGCACGAAAAGGTTCAGCAAATTGCCCCAAATTATCCGGGTTTCTGCCAGGGAACTGCCGAGTGCCGCAGCTAAACACTCCCTGCTCGAACTCCAATCAAATCTAATTGAGGACAAGAAGAGACACGAGGAGAGAGACGAACTTATTGATCCTCCCAGCTGCATCAACAAGCGAGAAAAGAGCATTCCTACCTCAAAAGAGGAGGAAAGAACATTTCCAGCTCAGCAAAAAGGAGGAAAAGGGGTATTTTCATGGAGAATGTTGCAAGGTTCTTTCAAGCGTTCTGATTCCCACCCTRGGAATTATTAATGACCTGCAGGATTGTGGGGTCACAGTGTTTGATCTGGGTCCAATGTCCACCACAAAAATCCCGATATTTTGGTTTAATATAAAGTCCACCACAAAGATCCCAATGTTTTGGGTCAGTCCAGTGTTCACCACAAAAATCCCAATGTTTTGGGTCCATTCAATGTTCACCCCAATGATTTGGGCCAGTCCAATGTCCACCACAAAAATCCCAATGTTTTGGGTCAGTCAGTCCCGTGTCCATCACAAAGATCCCGATATTTTGGGTCAGTCCAATGTCCATCACAAAAATCCCAATGTTTTGCATCAGTCCAATGTCCACCACAAAGATCTTGATATTTTAGTTTAATATAAAGTCCACCACAAAGATCCCAAAGTTTTGGGTCAGTCCAATGTCCACCACAAAAATCCCAATATTTTGGGTCAGTCCAATGCCCATGACAAAGATCCCGATATTTTGAACAACCCAAATTCAAACTCTGCTGTTTGTTTTGAGATCAAACTTCTGCACCCTCTGCTGAATCCTGAACCTCTCTGGGTCCAGCTGTGGACAGCTCYGAGAGGAAATCTCATCCCAGGAACTTTGGGATAAACTTTGGATCCAAGGAACACAAAGGATTGTTTCCCTAAGGCATTATCCCATGAACCTCTCCCACCTGGAATTCCCTCAATCGATTCATTCAATCTAAAGCCCTTTAAAACATTTCCTCTGCTCCTCCCTGAGGTTTTAAACCTCAAGTTGGGCTCTGATCTTGGCTTAGGGAAGTTAAGGCGATGGAGTCCAAATGTTAAACCCAGCTGGTCATGGCTGGGTGAAAATTCTGTTTATTCACTTGTTCTCCCACCCCATCGTATTAATCCCTGAAACCACCCCTGCCTGATAGGCTGAGTGATGAATCCACAGCTCCATCAGCCTGGAAGAGGAGGAACACCAGGACATGAGCTTTTCCCAATTTTAATCAAATATCTGTAATTTTGCTCAGGAAAATCCAGCTCCTCCAGGGCAGACCAGGTCACACACCGCACTTGGTGTCCACAAACATCGGTGCCAAGGCAGGAATTGCTTTCAGCCCTGTCCATGCCGGGATTTTGTCTCCCAAAGGATGCCTGGCTCCTAAAACAAAGCCCCAAGGCTTGGCTGGCATGGGAGAACTTCTCCCACCCCATGGAAGGTGACAAAATCCCCAGGACCTGGCATGGTCTGGGTCTGCTGGGTCCAAATCCTTCCTGGTTGTGCATGAGCAAAGTCYGTGAYCAYTGATTTTTWTTWTTTTTTKRATASAAAATGCTSTTTTTGTCTAAGCAAAAATTTCTGGGAGCTGCAGCCACAATCCCAGATATTCCAAGGGCTGGAAACGCGGCTCTGGAATCGTTTGGAAAGGTCACCTGGAAGGAGGGAGCAGCCTAGACAATGTGACAAATTATATTTGGAATGGCAGGCCTAAAGTAAACTTCCAGAGGAGTTTTCATGGCGGATGCTGAGCGAGGAAGATGAAAAGATGACATGGAATGGAACAGCAAACCAGTGGCGGGTGAAAGATCTGCCTAAAGCATTTCTGAAGTGCCTCAAAACCGGCACCGCGAGGAAGAATCCATAAAAAATCCAAATATCCTCGAAAGGTGCTCACCAAAACCTCAGGGACATGTAGGGCAAGGGTGTTCAAAAGGCATCTTTGCCACGAACTGATTCCACGGCTGAACGAGCAGATAAAACATTAACCCAAAAACGGCTTTAATTACCGACCCCTTGAGCACAGCGCCCACCTCACACCAACGGCTCCTAATTGCTTCAAAGCCCCTAATGATCACCAGCCGAGCTCTCAGACCCTATTAATAGCTGCCCTCTCTGAGTGTGCGATCCCAAAACCCAAATGAGGAGCCCCTCGGGGGGGTCCTGATGTCACGCCGAGCTGGCTGTTAACATTCAGCTCCATTTCCCCTCCTCACACGTGTAAAATGTTGTAAAAAGCAGCAGCTCCATCCAGAGCTCACCGAGGAAATCAAGGCGCGTTCTTTTTCATTCTCTTCAGTACCGAGAGGGCTGGAGCACAGACAGATGGAGAACATTATCGTGCTCTGAGATGAAAAGGACATTGCAGCGCTCAGATGTCTCTTTTCAAAGGGAGGGAGAGGAGCCCTGTGACCGGGAACTTCGCGTGGGCTCAATTGCTGTGGCGCTTGAGTGGAGTCGGGAGGCTAGGGCAGGAGGAGGGGATGGCTCGAGTCAGGCTGTCCCTGTGACCTCATCAAAAGAGGCACAACGGCCCCGTTCGGGGGTTCTTACTGCACAAAAGTGAATGAGAATCTCTCTGAGCCCCATTTGGGGGTTCCGACTGCACAAAATTGAATGAGAATCTCTCTGAGACCCATTTGGGGGTTCTGACTATGCACAACCTAAAGGAAAGTCTCTCCTGTCCCCACTTGGAGGTTTTCCTTGTACAAAAGTGAAGGAGAATCTCTCTGAGTCTCATTTGGGGGTTTTGACTGCATAAAACTGAATGAGAATCTGTCTGAGCCCCATTTTGGGGGTTCTGACTGCACAAACCCAAAGGAGAGTCTCTCCCTGCCCCATTTGGGGGTTCTGACTGCACAAAAGTGAAGGAAAATCTCTCCTGTCCCCATTTGGAGATTCTCCTTGCACAAAAGTGAAGGAGCATCTCTCTGAGCCCCATTTGGGGATTCTGACTGCACAAAACCCAAGGGAGGAATCTCTCCTGTCCACATTTGGGGTTTCTCCCAGCACAAACCCAAAAGGAGAATCTCCCCTGGCCCCATTTGGGGATTCTGACAACCAAAGGGAGAATCTCCCCTGGCCCCGTCTGGGGGTTCTGTCTGCATAAACCCAAAGGAGAGTCTCTCCCTGCCCCATTTGGGGGTTCTGTCTGCATAAACACAAAGGGAGAATCTCCCCTGGCCTCATTTGATGGTTTTCCCCACACAAACCCAAAGGAAGAACCTCTCCCTGCCGTGTTTGGGGGTTCTCCTTGCACACAACCCAAGGCAGAACCTCTCCCTGTCCATCCCAGACTGACACGAGGAGGTTTTAGGGTCAATGGGGTTATTTCCTCCCACAGCCCCTCAGTATCTGAGCCCCATCCCCCTGCCAACACCACATTTATCATTTATCTCCCCCCAGCTCATTCTGCCTCTCTTGCTGCCTCCCCTGGGAATGGAGCTGGGGAAGGAGCCGGAACGGAGCTGCCACCGCCACCCCTCTGCCGTGACATCACGACTGAACTCCCTGGCTGAGGACGGCCAGACATGGCCACCCTGTCACCAGCAGCACCTCTGACAGTGAAACTTCTCAGCATGGGACCTGGGGGAAAATTTAACCCCCGAACACGGCCACCCTGTCACCAACAGCRGCTCTGGCACCAAACCTCTCAGCATAGGGTTTGGGGGAAGATTTAACCCCTGGGGACACCCAGACATGACCACCCCATCCCCAGCTGCACCTCTGACACCAAACATCTCAGCACAGGGCCCAGCGGAAGATTTAACCCCCAGACACGGCCACGCTGTCACCAGCAGTGGCTCTGACACCTAATCCCTGACCACAGGACTGGGGAAAGATTTAACCCCTGGGGACACCCAGACATGACCACCCCGTCCCCAGAAGCACCTCTGACACCAAACCTCTCAGCACAGGGCCCAGGCGGAGCTGTAACACCTGGGGACACCAGGACATTGTCATACTGTCCCCAGCAGGGGCTCTGACACCAAACATTTCCACACATGGCATGGGGAAGGCTGTAATCCACAAGGACACCCAGATATGCCCACCCCATCACCAGCAGCACCTCTGACCGTGAAAACTCTCAGCACAGGGTTTGGGGAAGATTTACACCCAGACATGGCCACCGTGTCACCAGCAGAGCTGTAACACCTGGAGACACCCAAACATGGCCAACCTGTCACCAACAGCAGCTCTGACACCAAACCTCTCAGCACAGGGTTTGGAGGAAGAGTTAACCCCCAGGGACACCCAGACAAGGCCACACTGTCCCCAGCAGCACCTCTGACACCAAACATTTCAGCACGGGGCCTGGGGGAGGCTGTAAACCCCCTGGGGACACCCAGACATGGCCATCCTGTCACCAGAAGGACCTCTGACACCAAACATCTCAGCACAGGGCTTGGGGGAAGCTGTAACCCTCACTTTGTGCCATTTAACAGCCTCCTGTGCTCTGCTGGAGCAGAAGATCCACAATTCCCTCCCAGGGCTCCAAAAAAGGTCTACAAACAGCCCTGTCCTGTCACCACCAGTGTCCCACCAGCTCTATTCTATCACCACCACTGTCCCACCCTTCCTTTCCCAGTCCTCACCCCGCCTCCTTCCATAATTTGGGTTTCCCTCCCAGCTTTACCCTTTGGATTTAATTTGTCACCCATCATTAATTCCCCCCCTGCAAACTCTCCCAACGCCTCCCTTTCCCTGGATGTTCCAGGGTCCAGCAATTAACTCCTCTCATCTCCCTTCTCCCGCTGCCACCTCTGCCGTGTTCCCGGTTCTGGTATTTGGCTTTTTTTTAACCGGCATTTGTTGGTTCCTGACAGCCGGTGGCACCGTGTGAATGATTGTCTCTCATTAATTAATAGTTTTACATGAGGAAAGAAAGAGAGGATGAGCGTCTGGGGGGAAGAGCAGAGCACGGGAACTTAAAATACAGCTTTGACTGTCTCGCTGTCAATGGACGGGGTGAGGAAATATTGCTCTTAGTAGGCAGCTAATTAAAAATGAGAGTTTGGAATGAAATAAATTATCAGCCGCTCTTGTTTTCGTGAAGATCAAACCCAGGCTGGGCTCGGAGCTCCCTAAGGTCATGGGGGATGTGTTTTATGGCAGCAGGAATGGGAAAGAATTGTGGAATATCCTGGACTGGAAGGGACCTGGAACAATTA
>NW_026623570.1:0-55549 GCF_030028575.1 Malurus melanocephalus
CAAGAGGTGTCTGTGATCTCTGCAGAGGCAGCCTCCAGCTGGGAAGAGCTCAGCACGGCCCTYGGGAAACTTCCCCAGCCCAGGGGAGTGGGCAGAGCTGGGCTCCCTGGGGAGGGGCAGCAGCAGAGGGAGAACTGCTGGGCCAGTTCCACACAGGGACAGAGATGGCCCTACCCAGCCCTGGGTACTGACCCCATCCCAGTTATGGCTACTGACCCCATCCCAGTTATGTGTGCTGACCCCATCCCAGTTATGGGTTCTGACCCCATCCCAGTCCTGGCTGCTGACCCCATCCCAGTTATGGGTACTGATCCTATCCCAGTTACGGGTGCTGACCACACCCCAGCCCTGTGTGCTGACTCCATCCCAGTCCTGTGTGCTGACCCCATCCCAGTCCTGGGTGCTGACCCCATCCCAGTTATGGGTGCTGACCCCATTCCAGCCCTGGCTGCTGACCCCACCCAGCCCTCAGTGCTGACCCATTCCCTGCTTTGCCCTCCTTTGTTACAGGGAAATTTCTATGTCCCTTTGAGATGCAGGTTACCAAAGAAGGGGTTTCTCCACTGAAATCTCTAGACATGAATTAACCCCGTGGTTTCCTACCTCTGACCAGCTCCTGGCTTTGCATTGCCCTGCAGTCCCCTGAGTTAGCGTAAGCAGTTCCAGAGAAGCTTGGCAAACCTTGAGGATTATACAACAAATGGCATTTGTTTCCACATGTTTAAACTAATTCTGAATATTTTGGAATGGTTTTGGTTAAAATAAAGGCAAATTGGCACCTTTTTCCCACGATAAAATCTAACAGCCTGAGGTTAATCATAAGGGTAACGAGGGAACCAGTGCCTTGCTCATGGTCCAGACCTCCATCTCAGCCAGGTCAGGACATTGCCAACATCCTGGGGCCCCTGAAGCCTTATATCAAGTGGGCTCTGCATACAATGAATTTTCATTCCCACGAAAATGTTGAAGATTACAGTAATTCCACCAACCTTCAGGATGATGTGCCACTGGAGCCAAACATGTGAGCTCTTCAAGGGGACAGGATGTGTGAAAGCCACTGCTAGTATTTCCTTTTTTTTCATTGGGAAGCTGAGGGCTGACTCTGTCAGAGATCTGGCTGCTTTGATAAAACAAAACCCAATGCAATGGCATCCCCTATGGCAAATTAAAACACAAGGAYAGAGAAAATTAACTGGCATTCTTGACCTTTGCATTCAAACACACACAGGTATCCCCAGTAACCACTGTCCATCCAAGACCACTGCAAAGCACATGCTCCAGGTTTGTTATTGTGTGTGTCCAGCAAACAGGAATGTCTGCAGCAGCCAAGTGGTCGTGTTCCACACCGTCAGGAATCTGAGAATTAGAAACCATAGTCCACGCTTATAAATAAATAAATAGAACTCTAGCTTTAAACATATAAAATAATGATTTTTTTTTTCTAACCAGAGTGCTGTTTCCAGCTCTTCAGCATTAGAGATCATGTTTATATTGCTATGCAAATTATTCCTCATAGTGCATTTACAAATTTTATGTTCATTATTAATAGCTTTATGAGTTTTTCCCCTTCCTGTTTGGTGCTATCTATAGTGCTTGGGTAATACATAATTAACGTTAACTGCTTGTGCTCTGGCCCCAGTGCCAGTTTACATTAGGATATTTTTTCTGTCTTTTGTCTCTGGCTGTTGGAAATTGGTGTTCAGTGGGAATGAAATAGCCAGATTACTTTGTGCTGCTCTTTGCAGTCCTTTCATCTGCCTGACTGATGTGATRCTGGTGGATTAAATCACTAATTTCGCTCCTTTTTTCAGACTCGGGTTCACAAATATGTTTAAACCTTGGCAAGCCTAGTACTTTCCCTTTGGGTCAGATTTTGTCCACAGTCTATTGATAATACAGCCAGGGTAGTTAGAAGTGTAATTTTTAGATGTGTAATGGTTTTCATACCACAGCAGCTCAAGGTAAATGCAAGTACACCATCAGAAATGTCCCAAAAGTGCCTTTCCTAACAAAATCTRTTTCTTCAGGGGAAACTGTCATAAACCAGAGTAGCAAAAATCATAACAGAACTTATGCCTGCATGTCTGAACAAACAATTTCCTTTAAAACAGACTTAGAGTTCCAAGTAGAATGGATTATCTTGTATCAGTCAGGGTTTGGATTGACTGACAGCCTCAGCAGAAGCTGCTGCAGCRACAGGGCAGGGATGCATTGTGCTGCAGGGATGGTGATGGAGGGAAGCTCCAGGTGAGGACAGAAATGCTTTGATGGAGCCGTCTGTGCCAGCCAGGCTGCTCCCTGCTTGTCGGGCCAAGCTCTGCCTCRTTGCACAACGTGGGATTGCAGCCTCTATCTGCTGAAAGCATCTCCCAGAGCGGGGAACACCCAGGGCTCCCGAGGAGAGAGGAGCTCTGCTGTTYAGTGAGAAACGTCAGCACGAGGGGAATGTGGAAAAGGAAAGCTCAGAACTGAAATGAAGCTTTCCCATCCTCACCCTTAAACCCTGGGGAATTGCAGGGGTCCCCTTGCTGAAGCAAGRTGGTCACAGAAACATTGAACTCTGGAGCTGGTTGTCACTGAGACAATTCTAAGGCAGCAGCTTCTCCCCCTGTCAAACCACAAAAGTTAATAATAAACTTTGGGCTGGTCATGTCCTGATGTCTCCAGTGCCACAGACCAGCTGCAGGCTGAKAGAGTGAGATGGCACCATCGTCCCTTTGTGCCAAAGCTGTCATTAAACAGGACCAGTTTGAGATGGGGCAACTGTGTGGTAATGAATTTGAGATTTGAATGCAGCAGCTTCCAATCAGTCCAACCTACTGCTCATTGCTGAGAAGCTGAGATKAATTACACCCATTTTTGAAACTTAATTTAATCAGGACAAAATTCTATATGCTCTGTAGGCCAAAGAAATGGAGAAGGTTTTATCCAGAAAGTGTCCAGGTGCCCTTTCTGCAAACTGAAGGGCTCTGCACCACTGCTTTGAAATATGAATTCAYGAGCAGAGACCTCTGCCTTTCCTGCAACATCAAGGCTCACAGTAGAATGAARTGGCTTAAGCTCACATTACATTTGYAAAATARGATATTGAATGTGATTATATTATATCTCGAAGGATTTTGAAAGTTCTAATATCTGTCATTCATTCCAGCAATACGCTTCTGTTCTTGTGCAATAATAGCAGCCCTGTGCCATTTTTGTGTCCTGGCAAGCATTGCAAACACACTTTATGGGTTCTCTTGGACTAGRAAAATGGGGCTTTGGAGATCTTCCAACTATATTCACCTGGAAAACAACAACAAAAGCAGGTTCATCCTCCTCTGAACCTTGAACCAGCAAAAAAGAAAATCATGAAAACATTCTCAAGTGCTATCCAGAGGGGTTTAATCCTGTTTTTTTAACAACTGAGGTTTAAAAAACCAACTGGACTGGAGGATGTTATATTTTAGGGTACCAGCTAGCTGTCTCTGTTCAAATCTCTGGTCTGACTTTCCAGGTATAAGCTCTACTCTGGGAGCTGCAAGGGAGACCCTTTCCTTTTGGTGAAGTCATCCCAGCCTCCTTCTCCATGGGAATAAGTTAAACCCTCACAGTTATTYGTGCCTTCTCCCCTTGTCTCTCTCTTTTACCATCCATGTCATGTTTGCTCAATTTACTACACAACAAGTATTTCCACTTCTTACCCCGAAGGGTCAAGCAAGCTCATGAAAAAGTCTGTCTGTCTCCACTCATCAGCACCAAGAGTGCCCATCAGGCCCAAATCAGGCTGCTCTCTGCTGCTGAGCAGTAGGTGATGGTGTGGAGAGCAGACAGGGGTTAATCCACAGGGCTGAGAGAGTGTCTCAGCAAGTTTTAGCTAGCAGAGGAGCCCCATTGCTGGGAAGGCAGTGAGTCACAGGTCTGTGTCTGTGTTTGTGTAGGTGTGTGTGAGAGAACAGGAGAGGCACACGTGGYCCTGTCTCACTCAGGGATGGATTTATCGGGCTGCAAGGGGATGCAGCTCCCACTGAAATCAAGGAAAAATTATTTTGTGCCCTGCTCAAGTGGGYTGCTGCTGAATGCTGCCTTGCCTTGTGCTGAGGATGCTTCTGGGCTCTGTCAGGATGCATCACGACAAAGCCGCACGGAGAACGGGATGTTTCTGTTTTTCAAGGGATTCTGGTTTATATGTGTAACATCTGATTCTATCACTTACAGCTGATCTCTGCCTTGTGGCCTCCCTGTGAGAACTCAAATTCTTCCCCAAACCTCTGAAATCCAGACTGGCAAAACTCCACGTGTTACATTTCATGGCTATTTCTGCTATTGTTTCTCGACAGAATGAAATTGAGACCTTTTCAACATATCTGTGGAGAAGCAGACACACACTCTGATCAGTCAAGAATCCAGGAGATGCAGAAGTTGCATCTCTTGGGTTATAGATGTCTTTAATGRATTTCTTCTGTTTGCCTCCCATAGTACAGCTAAGCCAGGTGGAGCATTGTGTTTGATGACACCACCTCACACGCCACTATGTCTCGTGTCATAGC
Organism: Malurus melanocephalus; assembly: GCF_030028575.1. Lineage (NCBI taxonomy): Eukaryota > Metazoa > Chordata > Aves > Passeriformes > Maluridae > Malurus > Malurus melanocephalus. The sequence continues at coordinate 4,530 of NW_026623570.1, forward strand.
TTGGTGTCATCCAAACTTGTTCCCCTGGCTTTTTTGCCCTGTCCATCAGGACATAGCACTATCCTGAGCCAGACTATTAAGGGATTTATATGCCAGCTCAGTCATTTTAGGGGAAAACCTGGTTCTTTTGGTGCACCCTCTGAATTTTTTAATCTTGGTGTCAGTAGATGAAGCACGGCACAAAGGATGGCTCATACTTATAAATGTAAAGGAAATGTAAATCTCKCATGAAATGTGGTTCTGTGCTCGCCTTCCTTCCCAGCTGTGTCATTCAAACACTCCATAACTGTTCCTCAGTGTCCTTCCAGCACACCCCTCAGTCAAGTCAGCTCCTCTGAYCATTTCAGAGATAGGAAATTGGAGTACAGAGACACTGTGTCATTTCAGGATCACCCGAAAAAACTTAGTTAGAAAGACAAACCAATCCCTGACTTCCTAAGCCATTGTCCTCCCTTCCCCTGAAAATACAGGTAAATACACGTTTTGGAGAATGAGACACTGCCAAATCACACAAGGAGCTCCYTTCCCAGCTTGGATAAGCCATTGGACAGGCATCACCCTGCCACGTAGACCACGCGAGGAGCCTGAGAGGCAGATCAGGCAGAGCCTATCTCTGTGATGGCAATTACCTGGGTGGCACCAGTGGGTGCTGGAAGAGGCTGAGCCCGTGGGTGGGGTGTTCCTAGAACGTGCTGCCTGAATTGGGGAACCCAGCCATGCCCTGCRGCGCAGGTGCTTCTCGGAGCACCACATTTCAGGGAGGTGTCAGAGACAGACGAGCTGCCTGTTCCTCCCAGAACATGTCTGGCTCTGTCTCCTCCTGGAGAAGGGATATAAAAGGGCAGCTGCATTAAGTGGCTGGTTTTYATCAGGGCACATTGTGCAAATCAGGCCTTCTAGGGTTAAAAAAGGTGAACTTGTTGAGCAGAAAGGGGGTTTGTTTTGCATGGAAACCTCCATTTCACAGCCCCCTCAGCTTGAGGATGTTCCTTGCATTTACCTGTGGATTTGGCTTAACTCTGGCTCCCAGAGATACAATTAATTAACTACAAAAGAGCTTCATCTTTCCTATGAAAAGAAAAATCCTTCCCCTTGATGTTCCAGCCCTACCATTGGGTTCCTGATGTCACTCTGGCCTCAAATCTTTGAAAGAGAAGAACAAAACATTTCATGTTGCTCTTGTTTTTATTAGGAATCATACATTGCTGATTTTCTGACTCAKGTTGGTTGAATTTATGGGGCAAAATGTGCTGGGGTCTTTTTGCTTCACAGTGGGGCAGAAAAATTGCTCGACAGGGCTTGAAAAGCAATGAAAAGCAATTGCATCATCAAGTGTGAGAGACTTCCTTKGAGTACTGCTGAGGGGCATCAGAGAGGAAGAGAATTTTTCTTATTTTGGCTTGTGAGCCCCTCTTATCACCGTGCATCAGAGCTGTGTTTATTGAATCTCCACCAGCCACTGAGATCTAAGGTGTGATTAGCAGGAGGTGCACACGGGGAGTGGAGAGGCTGCCTTAGGAAAGGGGAGGTGCTTGTGGCAAAGCCATAATGATTTTCTTGTCCTTTGCATGGGAGGAACGCAYACATGGAGTGTTTGCACAGCACCCAGCCCTGTGAAGCCCTGATGTGGTAAGAGCCTCCTGAGTAATGCATTCGGGGTGATAAAAGCGGCTGCTATCTGCTAACGAGAGCGGTGGGAATGAAAAATGAATCCTTGGTTTCATCATTTTCCAGGAATGCGGCTCCTTCTGGCTTCCCAGAGCCTCATCTCCCATCCAGCTGCCGTGTGGGCTGCAGCTGAGYGTGCAGTTGGGAGAGGAGGGAAAGAACACAGTCCTTCAACACGTTGAGAATGCCAAAATGGTGTGTTTGGGTACGTGATATAGATGTCTCACACATACTGACCTCATGGTGAAACTTCCTGAAAAAACTACCAACAGGTTTTTCTGCGAATGTAATGTAGGGCAGGGAAATCAGATCTTTCAAAGATCTGCAGAGACCAACAATTATTATTCAATAAAACTCAAKGGAACCTTTGATGGGAGGCAGAGTCTTGCACCAGAGCTGGGAAAATAGGTCTTACTAATGCCCTGTCATGATAGCAGCCCTTTGTGATTTTTCTTCTGGCTCATATCTCAGTTCCCTTTTGATCCATCTTTTTTTGGTGGCAAAATATGGCCTTGAAATTGCCAAGATTTGGGGCTATAAAATTTAATAAAAAAAAAATGATTTTTTTAGAAGATTTCTCTTTTACAGGGGAGAACAAAGAAAAGTCAGTCTCCAAAATCTCCTCTAAAATTGAGAGGAGAACCAAAGCCCTGGCATAAAACCAAAAGATCCACCTTAAAAAAATAATTAAAACAAAAAAAGTAATGAAGAGATTGAGTGTATCAACAATCAGCTGATGCCACCCAAGTGCACAGTGATGCACTTAGGCACCAGTAAAGAATCAGTCATTATGTGTCAGAACATTACGTAATAACTTTGATGTTSTACAAAAATATCTCTGCAGTCTTGTAAAGTGCAGGAATTAATTACAACACCCTTTGTGTTTGAAAAACTAGGTGACAGAGCAACTTTCTGGTGTGTTTTAAATTTAAATCAAAGAGGAGGAAACTGGAGAGATGACGAATGATCCTGTTATCAAATTGTGTGTATACAGGTGTTCKGATTATGTTTTCTCCTGTAAGCAGCTCCCACTGATCATGAGCAAGAGGAAGCTGCTGGGCCACAAATTTTCCAAAAAGAAACCCAAAAAAGTATGGTGCATTTTCCCCAGAGCAGATTGGTCTTTGATTTTCACTCTTTCTTCTGTTTTCTTGGAAATTAAGGTCTATCAAAATATCCAGAATTGCTTTTCCTCAACGCAGTGAAATGGTCTGAGCAAYGCTGGTTGGAAAGCGAGAGGTGCACGAAAACTTATAAACAAGACCATGGAAACTATGAAAGAATTGGTGTTTTCTGACAAATGAGTTGGTCAGAAAGCACGGACTCCATTGCCAAGCACTTTATCAAAGTGAAGAGAAGTTTCTTTTATGTTGTTTAGACATGAAATCATACATTGAAGACACCTATCACTTAATTTAGACACCAATGACCTTTTGTTTCCTTTTTTTTTTYTTTTTTTTTTTTTAACTGAAAGCAGTTTTTAAATTAAAAAAAAACCTGGAAAATAAGAAGAAAACAAGTCCCATACAATTTTGCAGACAAGAAGGACTAACTAGTTTGGAAATCTTTGGTGCTTTTGGATTTCTTTATCTTCTCTGATCACGGAAGGATCAGGTTTGCATTTGAATAACTGAAGAGTAACACAAATCCAGAAAACTTGCTATAAGGAGATGCAAAGTCACAGTGTCACAGAACAGCTCCTGTTTCTTGTATCAAGAGGCTCCTTTAAATTAGAGGGGCAGTGGCCAACAGGTTTGTCACCAATGAACTGTCCCTCACCTCTAGTGTGGCACTATTATTTCCCACATGTTATTGCGCTTTCTCAGCTCAAAGAGCCACTACATAATCATCAAATTTAGACATTAGACAATATTTTCTTCCCATGTGAATACCTACAAAAGCTAAAACAGAGTTTGAGGGTAACATTTTCCAAACAGACTTCTCATGCTGGAAACGTCAGGTTTCTAACTTCAGGGAGCCTTGGACTGATTTTCTGAAGACGTGAGCACCTACAGCCCTGTGCTGACCACATTTTCCAGCAATTAATTGTCAGATGTGTTTTCTCAATTTGGAAAGCTCTTGGCTTGATTTTTAGAAACTGCTGAATCCCCAAACTCAATGAAAATCGGGCTCTGCTCAAGCCTCTGAACTCCTTTCCCCATCAGTTGTTTTTGAAAGTCTTGGCAATGGACTTCAAATCCAGTTGTTGAAATCTCCAACAGAAACAACATGACTTCAGATGTCTGGTGAGAGACTGCATTTGTCTGGAGTTGGCGTATGATCCATTGCTTTTGTTATTTTCAGTACTTGCATCCAAGATATTTTTTTTTTTATTTTTTTTTTTTTTTAATGAAAGGTAGGTTTCCCAGGACTTAACTGACCAATATTTCCCAACTCCTGCTTTATCTTTGTTCTTGGTGAAATGACAACCAGGCCTAAAACCGGCTCTAAAATGAGACAATTCTCAACTTTTTTGGTGTTGCATTGGACAGCATGGGCAACATTTGTCAAGAGCACAGAAACTATCTCCCAGATATTTCACAGAAAACCTGAAAACACTTGAATGGGAAGATACAAACAAGATAATTGTGGTTCTTGTAGAAAAGGTAAATTAATCATTGTGCTTCCCTCAGAGAACTGGGATATCATATGCTCATTTATTGCAAAATTATGATTCCTTCTGGAGATATGGAAGGCATTTGAGAGAGTTTTCATGGAAAACCTTCTATTTTTTTTTCTTTCATTTTAATGCAGTTTTTAAAGAAAAATAAACTGCAAAGACTTCTATTTATCCTTCTTATCAACTCCAGCTCCACATTTTTTACTTTTACTGGACAATTGATGGCACACTCAAGGAGAAGTTCGGCAAACCCCTTCTGAGACATGGAAATCAAAATTCAATTTGCTTCCTCACTATAAAACTTCAGCAAGTAGAACACAGATGCTGATTCTGAGAGTCCCAGACTCTGACAGTTGGATACCAAAACCTGAAACTTTAMAAGGCCAATGACACTCCATTTCTCTGTAAAAAATTAAAACAAAGCCTTTTCATTCAAGCACAATGAGCCGAAGGACATGTGCTGGATTGGTGACATCAGCCACCTCACAGACCTTTTTCATTAAATTTGCAAGCATTACAACCTAGAATAAAGCCTATTTTCTGGGCAGATCTCAAATCTTTCTTTATGGAAAAGGATATTTTAAATTAGTTCCCCTTTCCTCTTCTAGCTCCTCATTTCAGATGTGTATACACTGATATCTGTTTTTACATGCACTTCTGGATGACCTTTTTGGGTTTTGCCTCAATTAAGCTCAGCTTCTCAAMCTAGAGGAAACCATTGCACCTTTCCCAGCTGATATAACCCAGTGCAAGTGGGCCACTGCAGGAGAATTTGGTGCTCAAGGAGAATGTGTTTCCTGTTCACTGAAGAGGTAAAAATGGAATCACCATTCTGACTCATTCAAGTAGCAAACCCCTCTGAAGATCACATGCCTGCCGAGCCAATGTTATTTTTGGCTGCTCTTCATGGAAAGCTATGGGTTTTGTTTTGCCACATCTGTTCTCTCAAGTATATTTTGCTTTAGATGAGCCTGTTCCACCTTGTGATTTTTTTTTTTGGGGGGGGGGGATGGGTAGGAGAGAAGGGGGTTGAGTTTGAATGCTGCCTTGCATTGCAAAAGCACATTTTCATGGGAGAAAAAAGTTCTCCCCTCTGGGCCTTAAACAGTATTTCCAGCTATTGTGTATATTCCCCGACCCTTACACTGTTTCTAAAAGAAATGATTTCTTTTGCAGATGTTGAAAGGAATACACGTACAAAAGACTCTGAGGACTTTTATAAAAAACAGGGAGAGGGGCATACAGATGTGCCACAGACAAATGGGGCAGAAAAAGTAGAGAATATTGTGCAGAACATTCAACTTTGAAAATCAGATAGACAGTGAGGGTGCTGTTTCGAGGATCCAAGGCTTGTGATGCTGAGTTCAGAGGCCAGGCTGTGTTAAGCCAGCCCATTGTGTCACCCAGCAGGAATCAGAGASACACAGTTTAGTGAGAGCCACAGGCTAATCTACAGTGTTTCTTTGAAATATGACTTTTGTTTTTCACYGGCAGTTGGTTTTGATTGTGCTGCAGTTGTCATTACCGGAATGGGGCACATTTTTGTTATTAAAAGGTCATTATTTGGGAGCTGCACATCAGTACTTTAGTGGTGCATGTGTGTGTGCAAGACAAAGCACACACATGTGGGTTTGTGAATGCACAAACTTTTAATAACTCTGAGAATTCATTTGATTTGCAGATTGATGCATTCCTCTGGTTCACTTTGTGTATATTTGCTTTTTTTCTTGCCTATCAGCTCTCTGATTTGTATTAGGGAAGGATAACCTGGATGTTTTCATGCTCCTTTCCTTTCTTTTCAGAAGTACTAACGCTGTACCCCCTTTCTTGATGACTCATTGCCTTCTCCTTCACATAAAACACCCTTTCAACAGTTTAGCAGTGAAAACATCAGGCCTGTCTCTTGGTCACAAGGTTATTGTTTTCATATCTCTTGRAGCAAGACCCTGGGATAGCTCCACTGACAAATTAGCAGTCGTGTTGAATGAGCAATTATGTCAAGGCAATATTAATCTGGGGGCCTAGCTGGAGCAGAGGAGGTGCCTGATTTTATAGAGGAGGAGGTGCTGAGAGGAGAACCTGTGTGATCTCATTAGATAAATGCACAACACATACTGGTGGGATCTCATTAAATCTTTAACAGCTTTGTATGTTTACATCAGCTTTCCTAAAGGAATGCCTGCTACTCATAGACAGCTCAAGTTTTTCTCACTAAAAATGGGCTTTCTTGTATTAAAAAAGCCTTGTGAAGTAGGCAGTCTTCTCCTCTTTTTGCCACAGTGTAGACATCTACATAGGAAGTGGGTTTACCTCCAAAACAATCTTTTAAATGAATGAATGTGTTATTGCAAGCCTCCTACCACCTYGAGGCTGAGGGGCCTGGGAGCGTTCCCATGAAATTCTCCTGGTTTCAGGGTATTTTTTTTGAAGCAACCAACTGCTCCGGGACAGGAAAGTCAGTGCTTGCCTTCAGTTTTCACAAGCTGGGATCGTCCAGGAAAACTGACACCAAAAATATTTTCATAGGTCCCCTCACAAACCAAAACTGCTGAGTTTCACAGGGCTGCTCTGCTGAGGAGCTCGGCTTCCTGCGTGGGYGTTGGGCTTGTTGACTTACACACCAGGGAAAACTGAAAAATCCACTCCCAGCCAGTGGATCCCCATCCYAAATGCAGCCAAAACTCTGGCAGGCACCTGAGTGAAGCCTCGTGGCCCTGTGGRTGATGGCAGACACTGTGACACCTGTCAGAGTTCTGACATTGCTGATCACCCACCAGCCAGAAGGGACAATTCCTGTGAGGCTGGTGAGSTATTGGAACAGCTTGCCCAGAAAAATCCTGGCTGGTCCATCCCTGGAAATGTCCAAGGCCAGGTTGGTTGTGGCTTTGAGCAAGCTGGTTTAGCWGAAMCATGGCAGAGTTGATYTTTAAGGTCTCTCCCAACMTAAATTGTTCTATGATTTCACAATTCTCCCAGGTTGGGGCAGCAAACCACGAAAGGAGAGATTGAGAAGGGAGGGGAAAATGAAAGAAGACAAAGACGTCTGCTGTTTCACCAGGAGCGTCTTTTRCACAGCCGTAAGTCAACTTGCATTAATTCCCTGGCTGGGTGCTGACAGGGAATTAGCACAGCTCCATGCCGGGTGGTTACGAGGTGCCACATCCAGATCCGTCACAGAGCCCCTCACAYGGAAGGGAAGGGCCCTGTGCAATGGATCTGAACCTCTGGGCTACACTGGCTGTTCTTCCTTACTTTCCCAACATTTCCTCTTGTCCCAAGGATGCACAGCTCAGCAAACTCCCAACTGAACCCTCACAGCAAACTGCAGGGATACCCAGAGGTGGGAATCTGGCAGTCAGGTTACGGTGAGCAATGTGACTAAAACAATCTTGAAGTAAAGGTACCTACTTATGATCTCAGTTTTTGGAGTCGCAAGATACATTTTGCCAGTGAAGTGAGTATGGAAGTTTATTTATTTTGCTGTGTGTTTGTGGGATTTGTTTGTTTTATTTTTAATTAAAGGGTTTTTTTGGTGGTTTTTTTTGGGTTTTTTTTGGTTTTTTGGTATAATTTTGCATTCGGAAAAAACCTCCCTGACTCCAAAGCTGTGCATCTGAACCTCTCATCCTCCAGCTGTGTCCCTGATGCCCAGCACCGTACACTGTTGAGATGTGCATCTGTAATGTTTGTTCTGAGTCTGGCCATATTTTGGGGTGCAAACCATGCCTTTTGAAAGGAAAATCACTCTGCTGCAAATGGAAACCCCAGCAATGGTCCTGAGAGAGGCAGCACCTCTCTAAAGCTCAGCTCCCTGGTCTGTTCCCCCTCCATGCACCTTGTATGGGCTATAGTCAGGAGAATGCCATTATCTATTTCAATATTTTGGCACTCTGCACTGTTTCAGTTCTACTTTCCTTAACCTCAAAATGAGATTAGAGCCAGACTCATGTCAAGTGTCCCACAGCTAACCTCTAAACTAATTTTTTATTGCCTTGAAGAGAAGGATTGAGAAAAATATTTATAGGCCCTGGAAGAATAGTAAAAGTTTGCAAGCATTTAGGGCTTTTACTCCATAAACCTTTATGTGCCCTTCATGCACCCATTCAGCTCTGGGAAAAAGTAAAAAATAAATAAATATAAAAAGCAGAGGGAAGTTGTGTTCTGACAGTAAGTCAAAAATCTCATAAATTCCAGATAAAACCAATACCCACATATCATAGGGACCCATCTGTAGTCAGCCTATTGTACAAGTCCAGAAGGAAGGAGAAGAATTTGGATGGTTCACGTTTGTCTTCAGACTTCTCTTTTTGTTGTTTTCCATTTAGGTCAAAATGCCCTCCAACCTTTTAACATTCAGCCCATGGCCCCAGGAGCTCACATTGTAATCATATGACCAGATCACTGGTCATGGAAATAGCATAGTTTTTATTAGTTATAGCTAAAATAAAGGTGAAAATCCTTCTGTGTCCCTGTTAGATAAGGCACTGTTTTAATATGAAAAATTATGAGGAACACCAACAAAAAAGCAAAAAAAACCCCAACTCCTCAAGATGGCAAAAATTACTCCTAATTATTATTGGGATTTTGTTGTGGATATTTTAAGATTGAAATTAAACATTTTTAGTTTAGGGACAACACTTTGCTGATATTCATATGAAACACTGTAAAAATCCACACCAATCTGAGCAGGTAAGACCAAGTACAGAGGAAAGGAAAAATCAATGCCTTGCCTTGGGAAAAATAGAGCTGAGAAGCTGAGAGATGAAATGTCTGGCAGAGCAGATCTCCAGGCAGAGCTGAGAACCTAACCCAGAGTAGTTTGTGTTGATCCTTTGGGTACAATTCGTGCAAAACTCAGTTCATCGAGAGGATATGAAATATTCAATACCCTGAGAACCCTCTGCTCGGCAGTGCTGGCTGTGGAGATRTTGACCTGCCAATAAATCCTTTGGTCAGGCTGCCCAGGCTTTGCCCACACCATGAAAATGCATTTTCAGAAGAACATGTGCTCCCAACGCATCAGCCTGCAGGACARGCAAACTCACATTGCCTTCTCCTCCAAATTGGTCCAACTCCAGCTCCAAGGAGAGGTGTTCCTCATTTCCCACATTAAAGCAGTGTCTTATCTAACAGGGAAGACACAAGGATTTTCACCTTTTSACCTTGGCACATTTCTGAGGCCATGGAGAGAGCAGGCAGGAGAGGCTGTGCCCAGCCACCACAGGTTTGTGCTTTGCAGCTCTTCAGTGCACAATAAATGTCTGTATTCTCACTGRCTGTGCCTTGTCTGCTCCAGTTACAGTCTCAAATATGATCTGATTCCTGAGGGGATGCTTTATTTTTCCCGGGCAATTTCTCTATCCAGCTTTATACTCTCGTTTGTCATTTGCAGTAAATATACTGAATTTCAATTTTTATCTCTTTACAAAACTATGTCCAGAAGGCTGCAGTGGCTGCTGCTGCCCCAATATGAATCTGGCTGGAGCTGGGTGACAATTCCATCTCATTTGGGGAYGGGGCTGGGGTCAGGTTGTGAATAATGCTGCAATAATCCTCAAATTTTTAAATTAATTTTAATGAAAGGTTTCCTATAAAGGTGAACCAAAGTTAAAAATAATGACTATGAGTGGGCCTACTCCAAATAGGAGCCCATTTCTAACAAGAAAGACAATATATGACAGGGCCCAAGGGATGGGGAGATTTTTCCTCCCAAATATCAAACTCTTGAAGATGTTACAAGGCACCTTAAACCTACAATTTCCAACTCTGGGGAGAAACACATGGGCCATCACAAAAGCACAGGTTTGCAGACACACAGAGAAKCTGCCCAGGAAAGTCAAGGCCAGCAGGACCTGAACTCCTCCCCARTGCTCTGTGAGATCATTTTCCACCCAAGTGACACTAAACATTGAAACAGGAGTGAGAAAAGAAACACCATGGAAGAGACAGAGCAAAAGAAGGGGAAAAGATTGGCAAATAAATTGGGAGAAGTGCAAACAGAGATGAGGAAAGTTCTGTCTCTCCTGCTTGCTTCTTCCACAGCAAAGTGATGTCTGAAAAGTGATGAATCAGGGACCACAGGCAAGGACAGGAGCAACAAGGCTCAATTGTGTGACCTGAGGCATGGAGGGGAAAGTGGAGCAGAGAGAGGGAAGGCAGAGAAAACTGTCAGATTTCTGTGGGCATTACCATGCTGTGTGTGCTCTTCATAAAACATTTATCATGGAGGATGCCTTGCTCCTTTGATTTGGGATTCAGAACCCTGACCAGATTCAGACCAGGCATTTTCTTTCTCTCTTTTTCTTTGTCTTCCATCTAATTTTAATATAAATTGGGTAGAAATGCATCCTGCTCATATTAGGCTAGAGAGAGCAGGGAATGAGCTGTAACATGCATACCCCATGTCCTGAGAATTTGGGCTTCTCCCTGATTTTAGCACCTTAATTGAAACAATGAAATGTTCAATGTAAATGAACCCCTTGCTCATCACAACAGCATTAMCATGTGAGCATGAAGCAGCACTTATTTGTCTTGGCAAAACCCAGAGCTGGGATAAATGATTCCAGACGAAGATAGAGTTATGTCTCTCAACTCCCAGCTAAATTTGGGACCAAACACGTACTCCCTTTACTACAGTAAATGTCACTTTCCTGATCCCAACACATCAGTTCCAGCATATATTGATGCAATCCACTGCAGCAGCAAAATCACTCCYGCTGTAATATTGCTCCCATAAAGTCTGGATAGAGGCCCGATCGACTGAATTGGACAACAATTACCTCAAATCAAATTCTCTCCTTGTGGACAGGGGTGTGAGTGGGGAGCATCTTCACCTCAGATCAATGGAGCCACAGCAGAGGCAGCCAGGGAGGAGGAGGAGGATGAAAAGGCAAGAGATGGGACAGATCCTCCTTGTTTCCATTTTTTGCCCAGGGAAGCACAAAGAGCTTTTCCTTCTTCCTAGTAGCTCATGGAAATGCAAAAAAAAAAAAAGCAATTACAAGCAGAGGCAGCCAGGGAGAAGGAGGATGATGGTGGGGATCAAAAGGCAAGAGATGGGACAGATCTTCCTCATTTCTATTTTTTGCCCAGGGAAGCACAAAGAGCTTCTGCTGCTCCCCAGTAACTGGGCTCAAGGAAATGCAAAAAAAAAAAAAAAAATACAACAAATACAGCAATTACAAGCCTAAAAAAATAATGACTGGCCAGGCAGCTGGAATAAAAGTATCTGGGGCTGCCATCCCATGGCACGGGGTGTCTTGCCTGGAGCAGGGAGCTCGTAGCCACGTCCCAGGGGCGGTCAAGTGAAAGGGTCTCACCTGCTACCTGCAATCAATCCTCGCCTCCCGTGTCAGCTGAACTGGCYGGGGTCAGCGGGCGAGCCAGAGCCGCTGCTCCGCGATTGTCAGGGGCCATCGGTTCAAYGCTTCCTGCAAGGGTCAGTGGCAAAGGCTGGCAGTAATTTTCAGCTAGGTATGTGCAAGGAGGGGGGATGGAGCCTCAGGCACTGCTGGCTCCAATAAATACTTAAGGAATTTAACAGGCTGGTGCAGCCCCTGTGTCAGCGGGTGATGGGGAGGAGGTGACGGGGCTCAGGCTCTGCCGCTGGACATTCCTGTGGCAGTGCCACAYGGGCAATCCCCTACACTAATGCTGGGCCTCATCTGGCAGGTTTCTCCAGATAATTGGGATCAGCACCCACTAACACCATCAATGATCTGAGGTGAGTCATGTCAGTGGGAAGAAAGAGGCCAGTGGGAATGCTCTGGCCAAAGCTGTGCYGCATCACAATGCAGGCATTACTCATGCTGGGTCATTTATTAAATACAGTAGAACCATGCAGTATGCCTAGGCCTACAGGGTAAGTTAGGGCTCCTCTAAATTTTTTTAAACCTGGGGATTAGATTATATTTTTTGTAACCTTAAAGGGCTGGATATTTCCATGGAGGTTTCCATTTTGCAGAAGGAAGGCACAATAACTACAGGAAGAAAAGGAGATTTTCTGGGCATAGAGCCAAACCAACTCACAGGTCACCTGGCTCCTRTAATCTTCTGAGCCACAGACTCCCCATCTGCCCTCTGGCAAGTCATTTATTCTCCCCTCATCCTTTGTGCTGCAGCTGTAAGTGGGGATAATAACACATCTCTACATCAMGGGGCAAATGTGAGGGTGAGCGTGRTGCTATCTGCACAACTATTGCMTAATGTTGGTGGGCTGGAGGGAYTACTGTCCCTAAACACTCCCTGGGAGCTGCCCAGCCCTCTGAACCATCATCTCTTGGTTATTTGTRCCTTGCAAAGATCAAGGTGAAACTTGAGGAGTATCTGTCATGGGTTTTACACCTACTGAGACACCCTGAGCTGCAGCAAGGTACAATTCTCCACTCAGAATAGAGAGCTCAGCCCTGAAGGAGATGGTGGGATTCAGCAAAATGGAATTATGTGTTTCTCAAGCAGATAAATAAAAGGAATAGGTTAAACTGAGCAAAGAAACTTTGTGTATCAACACCCAGCACTTCTGATGAGGTTTCTGCCACCTCAGACCTGCAAGCAGAGATGGTTGTGGGAAGGCATTTGGACTTCTTTCACTTGAAATGGGTCACAGTGGCAGAAATCTCTGATCTCAGTAGCATGAACAAGTGCAATTTAGACTGAAATGGGCCTGGGAGTAAACCAGGAGCAGATCAGTGGACTATTGTTAGTGACAACTGCTGGTTTAAGCTGGGATCTTCTAGGAAAAAGGTGGAAGTTTTCCCAACCTTTCACAAAAGTTTCCAAGGTGCTGCCTTAAGACACAGCACCACTTCTGAAGCAGCTTTCTCTCTTGGAACAAGCCAAATGCAAGCTCACAAATCCCACACCTCTTTTTGGCCAGAGCAAARAGGGAGAACAAGGATCTGAGTTGCACATTGATATGTGTGTCCTGAAGATGACATGAGCCAGTGTGACACACAAGCTGATGAGACCAGAAGCAATGGCAAATGACAAAGAATTTTTGGCATGTCTATACTAATTTACTAAATGAAGCTAAACCTATTTAAACAACGCTTAAACCATTTTAAGTGTGTTTAGTTGGCACCAAAGTAACTTGATYCGCTTTACACTGATTTAATTACACCACTGCTATTTATAGAATGTGCTGTTTTTTCTTACAGCCTTCCTTAGCTTCACCTTTCAATTGTATCCTTAAAGGAAGAGGCTTCCAAAATATTAGTTTTTAATGTAAATTTGAAATGCATTTAATYATGGCTGCCATGGGAGTGGGCAGCCAGCGTCCCCCCAGGTATCCCCTGCTATGGAGATTAGATCTTGAATGCTACATAGGAAATCTTTTCATCTGCTCTTCACAGCGCTGATAGCATCACCTCAAAAATACCCAATCTGAACCCAAAAGGGAAGAAGAAATGAAATTTGCACATGGCTCAGGAGATTCAATAATTCACGATATTTCATTAGACAACATCTCCATTAGGAGTCTGACATTTATATTCATGGTTGAGCAGAGGGATAACTTATGAGTTATCTCTTCTGTCTTTGTGAGTGAAGATTAATGTCATAAATGCTCAGCAATCGTGTATCATATATATATACACACTTCCACACACTSAACACGCATTATTTTTATCTTCTATGATCCTCAGGAGGGAAAACACTTGAGACAACAGTTTAGGGGAAGAGCAGWTTCTGAACGTTGTCAGACTGTGACAAAAAGCAGGGGGAAATTGAATCATGAGTCAAACAATCTAAACAATAGGGATTATTGAGCCCGGGAGAGCGGCTGTGCTGGAGCTGTTGCACACTTTCACTGTTTAATAGGCTGTGTGTGACTCTGGGGGGTCTGCCCTAAATTGAGCCTGTTCTTTAGGCAAATTGGGAAGAACAGGAGGGACAGGCAATTCCCTGGCACCTTCCAGCTCTCAGAAGGTCTGACCCAGCAGCATCCAAAGTCCATTCTTGCATAAGACAGAGAAGTGTGACTGRGTTAGCTAAAGAAAGTGATTGCAGCTACCGACTGGCACGGTTGAATCACTGTGCACTGGGCTTCACCCCCTGATTGCCTCCTGTGCCAAAAGGATGTGTGGCAAAGAACAGGGAATGCCAATTTTGTGCCATCTGGGGATTTCCTTCAGTCAGATTTCTGGCTGCTTCAGATGGAGCAGCTGAGCTCACATAGAGTTCACACAGTCCAGGAGTTGCTTCTAGTGAAAATGAGAATTGTGTAAGGAAAGCACGTAATAAACACAATTTATCACACTGCTCTCAAATTCACCACTGAGCTCTCACCTGTGAGCCTACAGATTTACAGACATTGGGATCTGGGGCAAAAAGGTGTCATGAAGTGCAAATAGTTCTGGTTGTTGGAAAGATGCTCTGGGATTATCCAGTCCAGCCACACGCATTCCCGCAAATGCAAAAGCAGGTTCAATGRTTTGCTATGAAAAATCACTGCCTCATGTTGTCTAAAATGACTGATGTCTCCTGAATTATCTTCTTGACTGAGCTTTTCATCTTAATTAAATAGGTTGGCTGGACCATGCCAAGAGGTAGAACAGGCCAGATTTTTATTACTCTGGCTAGGAACATCTATTCCAACACAAGTGGGTCCAGTGCAACCTTCTCACAGAACTAAAAACCAGCTGGCTACAGAATCTGACTGTATATCCACTGATCCAAGTGCTCTCAACCCCTTTCTCATCTGTTCCCTGTCATCCCCACACCCAGTTTGCGTGAGACAGCTAATTTTAGGAAGTTTAGGCAGTTTTTAATTTCATTTGCTGAACTGCRCAGACATTCCTTTGAAGTATTAGAGATGACAAAGACCAGAAAACATACATAAAAATATTCAGATTAAAGTTCTATTCTTKCTGTAATTTGTGTGTTATTTGGGCAAAACAATACAAAAATCCAGAGGTTATGCCAGCAGCTGAGAAAGACCAAGAGTTCAAGTCCAGACAGTTCATCTTCAGCCAGTGAAGGACTGACCCCAAAATGTATTCTGGGTTGGCCTGACTCAGTGCAGTGTGATGCAGAAAACCCCCAGCTGTGCCTGTGGGAAGCAGGATGGACACTTTGCTGCAGTGTTTTGCCCAAGCTCGTTATTTCCACTGTGGATCACTGATGCTGACTCCATCTCCTGTCCCCTTGTTGTGCCTGGCAAAGCTGGCAGGGCAGGGTTCCCTGGAATGGAGGGAGCAGGCTGGCAAATCAGGCCCTTTTAATGCATCACTTCTCTCTTAGACAGAGGTGAGTGTCTCTTAAAGTATTTTAAGGGATGCAAAATTAACCCACAAGCCCAAATATGCCTCTCTGCACAGCTGATTTATTATTCTAAAGAGTATACATTTACTCTGCAACCAAACACAGAAATACCCCATTTTACCACCCTTCTTTAAAAACAATGCCCTGTAACTGTTCCCTGCTCTCTCTGGAGACATTTCCAAGCCCATTTGCCCACACTGGCTTGTGTGAGTGGGAGACACCACTGTGCAAATCCCTCCTGCAGCAGGGTCCAGAGGCTGCAAGCGCTTCTCCTGCATGAAATTAATTGAGCTCCAAGGGTCAGCAGGTTACGAGTAGGCTCATTATGACAAATGATTTCTGTCTGAGAAGGAAGACCTTTGGGGTCAGTTCAGGATTCTGCCTAAATTTTGTAATTATGCCTGCCTCAGGCCTTAAACAAACTGAGTGTTCCTTAACGTGCAGAGGGAGGAAGCCTGGAGATTAGGGAGCAAGCAAAAACAGCCTGGCTTAGTCRAGCAGGACAGACTTTGAGCTGAATCTTGTACATAAAACCCCTGACAAGCTCTCAAAAGAGCTGGAGACAGGCTTAGAGCCTGACAGGAAAAGATCTGGAGTCTCAAGGAGCTATTTATCCCTGCGAYGATTACAAGAAGTCCAGCTGGGAAAAGCTCATCATAATTCCTACTCTGCCTGCAACGGACACGCTGCACTTTGCCAAGCCCTGAAGGGAGAATTTGCTGCAAAATATCAGCCTTGGTTGTACGAAAGAGGAGGGATGGACACTTTCAAAACATGGCTCATCCCGTCCTGAAACAGGTGGGGGAAAGGAATCTTTGGAAAACACTTCTCCAGAGAATGTGCWGATTTCCTGAAACTTGGAGCAGGGTCTGTAAATGAGGTGTGATGGAGGCAGCGAGGATGACACACCCCAAATCCTGGAGAGATGGAGCCCAGCACTGCTGGGATTGTGGGCATGTTCAAGTGCCCCAGGAACATCTCCTACAAAGGAGCTTCTTTCCAGTTATCTCATGTCATACCCCACTGCAAAAGCTGTCTGTAGGCTATTCCTCAGCCCAGAAGGGGATGTAAAAAGTTCCCTCATGCTTCTGGCCAGATGGACATGGGTAGATGAAAAAAACAAACAAAATGAGGAAAATTTTATTGAAAGTCTCCCATTAGGCTACAATACCTGATGGCTCATGGCCACATGAAATATCAATTTATTACTCTAATTAAATCCTATAGGCATGCATATAACACATATTGCTACACTTTGAACTATCTGTGCAAGGTAGTTCATTAAGTCCACAACAAATAGGTAAACTTGTTTAAAAAGTTTCACTTCAAAACTATGATTGGCTTTGAAAGCTGAGCTCAACTGTTAGGATTTAAATATGAATTTCTAGGATGTCTATCTCTCCTAGTACTTCTTATCACTGTAAATTTGAGTTAGATTTTGGTGTAATCTGAAATTTCAGCTGAAAAATTAATTGACATGCAGGTATTGTCTTCAATATTTGTTTGAAACTCAGACCAGCCATTTACCCCAAATCAGGCTCCCTGTTATGATTTGCTGCAATCCATTCATTAGTCTTTTCTTATGGCACATTTTCTTCTATTCCTGAAAAAACCATAGGAACAGAAGATTGCTTGAATCTATTTTAATTATTCATTAAATTAAAGAGACAGTATAAAAATTACATATTCACAGAAAATGGTCTGTCTTTCTCATAACAGTCTACTTATAAAAGCAGAGTGCTTTTTATTTCATCATTATTCACTGGTCTTTTATTATGCTTTATTGCACTCTGATCACCACGGACACTTAARATAATCTACAGACAAACAGACTCATGGTTGTTTTCAAATAAACCAGTAATTCTGAGTGTGTCTGTGTCTGTGTGATTTTTTGGCAATGATTGCATGATTACACTCTGAACTGAAATAACAACASAATATAGGGAGGATTTTAAAATTACATTTAATGTAATTTTTATAAACTTGGTTGTTAATGATAAAATAAAAGAAAAAATGTTAACTTTATTTTTAACCATGGAATTGTGAGTATATTTCACAAAAAAAGTCCTATAAAATATTTTATTTTTTACTTTTATCAAGCTGCTTAGGTTTTTTTTTCCTATTAAAATATATTTTAAATACATCTTATATCTTACAATTACCTTTACAATCTCATTTTGGGAGCTGACAGATAAAAAGTCAACTCTTGCACACAAAGAGCAATGGCAACTGTTAAATAATACTGGACAGAGTAACCTAGAAAAACGCTCTGCAAATATGCCTAGGACTTTGTCCTGCAAATAAAGATGATCTCATTTGGCTTTGGGCTCCTGAAGGAATGCAGTTGATAATGTGTGATGATWCTATTTATAGTGCAGATCCGATGATATCCAAATGATGCTGGCCTCCCCTTTGTTTGGGATTTCATGACACAGTTCAGAAATTCAAGCTGGCTATGAAGGTCCAAGAGGAGGTGTTCAGGACAGGATCCAGCCTACTTTTGTCCAAGACAGAGGATGAGGAGATGGAAAACACGAGGCACCRGGCAGGAGATGAGCACGTCCTCCAGCCCAGCCCAGGGGTGATGCTGCATCTCCTCTTCTGACAGAGCYTCCCTGTGGTCTTTGGCAATTACCTGTGCCCAGGTTTCCAGAGCTGGGAACATGCAATTGCACATTTATTTGCCCATGTAATTGCTGTAATTGTCACCTCAGTTGTGGTAATGGTACAGGCAAGCAATCAATTACACACCCAGACTGGGAGAGGACACTTCCTGCAYGGATAGAAACATTTCCAGCTGCACCTTGCTGTCTGAGCACCTACAGCAACATCTCCTCAGTCARTGCAGCATTGTGCAGTACCACTCTATCCTTCTCTGGCAAAGAAACAAACTGTACAACCTAATCAGGCTTTTCCCTACAGTCCCCCAAAACGGTGTCTTTTGGAGACAGCGACGCAGATAGCGATTGGCAAAAACATCCAGTTTGTGATGTGCCAACACTCGGAGCAAGAAAACAAACAAAAATTACCAATGAAGCTGTAAAGGCAGGAAAATCTATTAGGAACCCAAGGGAGAAATTGCTTCCCTGATTACATACAATATGCACGATGTACTCTTAGTGTACCCGGAATGGTAGCGAAGCTCCCTGGAGGATCGTGCCATCCGCTGGCCTGCAGCCAGATCTGTCACACTGAAAGTGCTCTGCTGCTCTGAAAAGTGTCTCAGTAAAAAATAGCATCATTGGGTTTCATGTTTATGGTCCCTTAATGTTCCTGTATCAGATATGTTCAGCTTACAAGTGAAAACAGTGCTGGGACAGAGGTTTAGGTTCTGCTGTACCTTCCCCCTGCCCTGAGWGTGGAAACACCAATGGAAGCATCCCACAAATTTCACTGTTTTGGGATGGGCTTTTGTAGGTCAGATCATATCCTAAGGTTAGGTCCCTCCAGTCCTTAATTTTTTTTTTCTCCTTCAGCTTCCTGTTTATCAGAAGGATTTGAGCAAACCTTGATGATGGGAYTGCAGCATCCAGCAGCGATGCTGGAGAGCGAGGCTGTGTCTGCCTTCTCCGGGCTGCCTCAGTGGGGTAAGAGAGGGATAAAAATACTAAATATTCCTTCTCAGCCATGAAAATGTAATGGAATAACCTTCTACTGAATTCCACAGGATGATTAAAACACCTCATATGATGGCACACTTAAATTCTATATCTAGGCTATTAGATTAATAATAGCACCCTATTGATCCAGAGCTTTTCCCAAACCTGAAGTCAATACACAGATGAGGTCTCATTGACTTCCTCCAGCTTTGGATCATTTTTTTTTTTTTTCTTTGTCTTAGCTGAAAAGTTTTCCAGAGGGGAGAAGTGTAGGAAATATCTTGTACCTTGAGGATCAGGGAAGTTGATTATAATTTGTTCCAGTGTTCCAGTGACCGAGCTGGGCAGAAGTTWATTTTCATCAGTGTTGATTTTGATTAAAAAATTATATTTCAGTTAAAAAGGACTTTTTGGAGGAGAAGAAAGAATGAAACTCCACTATGAAAAACAGGAAAATAATGTGATACTTTTTGGAGCACAGTGACTTTGCTTTTTCACTTAATTTCATTCAAGTTTGTGTTTTGAAGTGAACTTTAGGTGAAACAGTAAAAGGTAGAAAGGCCAAAAAAAATCTCAAGCAAATCAACTCCAGTGTATCAAACCACAATATTTCAGCTAACCCTGAAGTTTCCCTTGTGAAATTCAGTTTTCAAATACTACAGCAGAAGAACCTATATTTTTTTAAGAAATTATTGAGGTAAATATGGAAAAACACAGTTCTAGCATGTTAATTGATGAGTGTGCAATTTGCTGTTCATCCTGTGCATTACTTCCAGATGCATTTTTGCTAACTTTGAAAACATCTTGTTTTAAGACACAGATTGGAATATGAACTTCCATTTACTATGTTTGAATCGAAACTGAAAAGTGAGTTCCTGCCCCATAACGCTGAAAATTGCTCTGATGAACAAAGTAAAATAATTTTATCASAATAGAAGGAAGGAGAGCCAGTAAGTTAGAGAAAAATACAAATAAGGATTTAGAGGTAGGTCWACTAAAACCTTGAAATTAGTGTAATAAGAGCAATAAGCAGTGATGTCAGCTCACTCTTGTGCCACAATTAACAGGCTCTTGGGAAAAGCTACAAGAAAAGGAGCAAAGATTGATTACACAACCCTGAACCCAGAGGGACTGGGGGCACCTTTCTGCTCTGTGCTCAACACAGGGGACAAGGGGCTTCTGGGCAGTGACACAAAGGGACAARCTACTCCTGGATCCTCAGATCCCCAGAGAAATGCACAAATTGATGGAAACTGCAATTCCAGCCCCTAGGAGCCTTCCCCTTAGCTCCAGTGTCACCTCCAGCAGTCACCTCTGCCTTGTCCCACTGATCACTCTTGCTGCTTGTGGTGTTTTAAGGAGCCAGACAAAGGAAGGGTTGTTAAAAAAATCTCCTGTATTGGCTTTCAGCCACTTTCTATTAGAGAAAAACAAAAGCAGAACTTGATCTTTTGTTGTTGTTTTGGGTTTATTTCCCCTCCTCCTTTTGAAAAAGGGATTCCTCATCTTTACTGCTCCTTTATATTCTAACTGCCCCAGCTGGAAACCTTCTAGGCCTTTTTAAAACAGGATTAAAAACACAGTTTTCTGCATTAGCACAGCTCAAAAGGATAACCTCAGCTCTTTTCTCTGCCAGCCAGCTTTTTAATCCTGAATCACATGTCACTTCAAATTATGAATATGATTTTCATGTTCCCCTCGGGCCTAAATTTCACCCAAGTAAATCCTCTCATTCAGCAGCCGGAGAAACGTGTCAAAAGCAGTGATCTTCAAGCACTGAGAGTGCTCTGGGAGAGATCAAACTGTCCCAGACTGAACTCTCCCAGTGCCAGGCATCTTTTCCCCTCCTGCTTATTGTTGTTGACACCCCGCATCTCTCCTTCCTTCCCCCCCGGTCTGAAAGCCTGGGATGGCAAGAGAGACAAAAAATAAGTMCCCTCTTAATGCTAAATATTTCTGGGATTGATCCCTCCTTGCATGTGGGGGCAGAGGAGAACAAAGGCGTGCACATGAGCTGGTTGTGGGGAATGAGGAATTAAACCACCCGATAAAGCAGAGYTGGGTTCTTTCATCTGCTGGCAGGGCTCTGCTGATAAGATCAGCTGTCAGACAGGAGCTGGCCCTGATTTCCCAGCCAGCCAGGTCGGTGTCAAGCTCATTTTGATGAAGGAAGCCTTTCCTCRCCCAGGACTCTCTGTGCTGCCCAGATCCACCTCTCCCAAATGTCCTGGGAACATGAGCTGGCTCAGAACACCCTCCTYGGAGGAAATGTGTGCTTCTAGTCCTGGTCTATGAATAAACAGAGCTGTGCCTTGTGCAAATGACTTAAAACCTGAGGATTAAGCCCTGAATTGGAGCTCTGGATGTCTCTGCACATTGGGTTCTGTAAAGGTTTGACAATTGGTTCTCCTCAAGAAGAGATCTCCCCTGGGTCAGAGGGGAAAGTCTTGTCTCTTCATTTGTTTAGGGACACTAGAGAGCTGAAAGCACAGTATTCATATTTCCTCCCCTGCTCTGCCCCAATATATTTTTTTTTCCTCTCTGAAAAGACCCATTTTAATCCTTTTGCTRTGTTTATCATTCCTTTCCCCAGGTGATTGTGGCCGTTGCCTTTACTCATGGTAGATGTTGTGTCAAGTCTCAAGGCAGGTGACAAAGTTTTGCTCTCCTTTCCCTCGAGGGAGTTGTGAAATGTATGGATGCTGTACTAGTGAGGAACAGGGGAGTGCAAAGACCATTCTCATTCAGTCATTTCAGAGCAAGGAACAGAGACATTTGAGTTTGGTTCTGAAGTCACTCTGGAGTTAGAAATAATCACTTTTTGTTGAGATCTTCACAGCACTGATCAAACACCCAGGTTCAGCTTTCTCCTGCAGAAGGGAGGTAGAACTCTGGTTTGAGGGCATCTCCTCTGAACAAACTTTTCCATGACTTCTCTAGACTTGGTCAGGAAGGGTGTTTTGGTACGGTTTTGGATCTGAATTATTTTTATAAATTCTTCTTCATGGGGGAAGAAGGTAAAGACAGACCCAAGACATCACGRAAAGTGGAGAGCACCCAAAACCCCTGAGAAAGTCTCCACAGCCACATTGCGRCAGTACAGCCGATTCCCACTCAAAAATCAGTCAATGTTTTCTTCCAGCAGAAGAGCAAACACAAATGTGGAAAGGGAYTTGGAGGGCATGTTTATCGCTCCCTCACCTTCCCACGGTGAAGAAGCCACAGGAGTTATTACAGAAACCTCACCTTTCAAAACATTCCCATGGCCATGAGCACGCTACTGAACAAATCTGTATCCTGGGAGGATTTCTCACTCACTGGAAGATCAACTCTGATCCAGCCACTGCCTGTTGCTTTTTCAAGTTATAGCAGCAAACAGAAACATAGTGGTCTGCCAAGAGAGGTGGGCAGGAAACAGTTTTTCCTACTCACAAGCACTTCTCAGTTTAGAATTTTCCCATCCCAATAATGGGTGAAAAGTGGAAATCTGAAACTTGCAAGTATTCAGTACATATCAAGGAAATAATTTGTCTGAATTTTCCTTTTATATATACATGTTTGTGTGTAGATTTAAAATATTTTTATTTTCAGAATGTTTACTTACTAAATATAAATCACAGTAAAATTGAGAGTAGAATATTCCTCTTTAATTCACTTCCTCCTCTGAAATAAAACATCCAGATGTGACTTCCTTCAACTGTCATTTTTCAATTTAAAATAATTACCAGAAAACCCCAACCAGCATGCAAGGCCATGTTAATGACTGCCTGGCTGCAGCCTAGAGGTGGCAATAGTTTAGTGGCTGCTGAGCTGCATGTACAGTTTTTAATCCCTTAAGTAGTGCTTCGAGGCTTCCAGTAGCTAATATAGGTCCACTACCATAGCAAGGAATAAAATTAATATGGTTTACTTCATCCCTTTATGTTTAGCATTACCAAAGCTTCTAGAACTGAATTTCCACAGCGGTGAATTTTTTCCCCCTTCCACTGCTGGATGATAAATTTGTTTATCTTTGCTCTTGGCACTCAACTTTGTGAACATTCCTAAAAGAAACAATGAAAATTCACTCATGGTCTGCTAAATCAATACTCCCAGYGTCTCATTGCCCATTGCCAGTGCACCTTGTGTAACCATTCACTGCTCTGCCTGGGTGGGAATTCAATTCCATTTTGCACTGCTGGAAATGACTGAACTAATTGCAGTGATGGAGAATCAAAGCTCTGTCTTCCCTGAGATGTCAACCTGAGCATCAGCTCTGAGGAATGCACAGCTGAGGATGAGCCTTCATCCCAAGTGGGGAGAAGCAGAGAGGATCATAGCGAACCAGATAAAGTGGCAGGTGGAGCCTCCACTCACAASAGGGTTAAAATTTCTGTGCAGTGGATTCCTCCAGCACAGAGCACAGAGCCAGACTGGAGAAGATGTGATTGCAGATGGTTTGTGTAAGGGGATGTAGACTCCAGCTGACAGTCACTTCATCAACCAAAGCCTGGCTCTGTRATCTGCCTTCAGCCCTACTTGCTGCCGCAGAATAGTTTTCTGTGGGTAAAAMCACCAAGATTTTCAAGGCCTGATTTATGATTATTCTCTGCTAAAGCCTTAAAACCACAGACATTATTACAGCTATTTGTATCTTGTCTTGGCATTGTTGTTCTCCATTGCAGTAAGTGGGACTATCTTTTCTTAAAAAGCTGGATCGAATCCATATTCTATTTATTACATCTGAGGACTGCTKTTGTGTATTTTATAGCCTGTTGTTTACAAACTGTGGGGGGGATAAAAGGTCCACAGACAGAACAAGTGCAGAAGTGTCCTCTTCATCCTTTTTTTTTTTTTTTTTAACTCCCCAAAAGTAGTGACTCCCACAGGAATCTCCTTTTTGGAACTGAACTGGGAAAAATTAAAAATTCTATTGGGCCAAAATATCCATTGGCTGCAAAAGGCACATGATGGATCTATGAGAGGGTTGAGGATAGCCCTGTTCTGCTCTCATGTGCTTTTACTGTCCTGCATCCATTTGCTCTCCTTGCAGTCTGAGTTCAGGAGGAAGCAAAGAACAGGCTGGTCCTGGGAGTGGGAAGCTGCTCATGAAGGAGTGAAGGAGGTAGCAGCTATCCATTAGTGCTGCCATACACTTCAGCCCTAACCCAGCCCTGCCTGTCCCCACAGGAAAGCTTCGTGCTTGTACTTTACACATGGCTTGCACCAGCCAATTTCCATCCACATCCCAGAGCGCYGCGCTTTGTCCTTCACCCAAAACGTCCCTGACATCGTGAGCATTGGTTTCCCAAGCAGCAACAAAATATTTGTCTGAATTGGAAAAGACGGGTCTCTAAGCTTTATAAACTTTGAGAAATCAATTTCCAGTTGGGCAGTGATTCTTTATTTTTTGGGCCTCAAAACCTTTCAGAGGAAGCAAACCCAAGGYGCGGATGGGTTTGGGGGGTGCTGGCAGTGTGGGATGAATAGATGGCCTGGCAGGCTGTGGCAGCCCACTGGAAGGCAAATACAAACCAGTTGAGGGGAGTGAGCACACAGGAGGGTTTATGGTGCTTTTCCACCTTTCACCTCCCCACGGGCCACAGCTGAACAGTGCAGCATCTGTTGTGCCCCGCTGCTGACGTTTTATCCTGTGACTCACACGGCGGCCCTGGTGCACACCCTTTCACACATGGGGTGTACCAGAGGTTTCCAGGCCACATCCTCCTCCAAAGAACGAGACAGGAGAGTGTGGGGTGCTCAGAAAACATTCCTCCTCWCAGGGGTTGGGTTTAGCAGGAGAGGTGAGCCGAGTCCCTTTGCTGTGGTGCACCACAGGGTGCAGCCCCACCCTGTCCCACCATTCCGGTCACTGCTGTGCCCACTCATGCTTTCCCCTCTCATGGGTATCAGGCTGTCGGGAATTCAACCTTCAGTAGAGAGCAAAGGACAGCATAAAGGAAATTCAACCACTCTCACAGTCYTTTGGTACTAAAATCAGCTTTTTGTTCAGTATGAGCATCTTTCTGGACAGAGAACAGCTCTGACAGCTGAGCTGCTCTGCACCTCTCCCATCCTGGAAGTCACTTCTTCCAATCAAACATTTGCCACCAGCCAGGTGCCCCTGGGGAAGGGAGTGGGTGCTGGGACACCAGTTTTACTCTACCATCTCACTGACACCTCAGTTATGAGTTCTGTGGGCACAGGGGACAGAGGAAGACTGGCTCTCACCAGGATGATTGAGGGGACAGATGCTCCGATTTGCACTGATTTCCCATCACCAGGAATCACAGCTCAGCTGCTTTGGTGGCATGGCAGGGATCCCTCCTCACTTTGACTGATTGTGATTCTGATTCTAATTTTGTGATCTTTCAGGATGCAGTTGAAAATACTTAAGTATCATTTTCACATGGCCAGAGCACTCTGCTAGAGTTTGTCCATTGTTTTGTTTCTGTTATATAAAAGCCACAGCTCTGACTGAACCAATAAATATTTGAGTCTGGTACCTGTTGTTGAATACAGAGATTGAGATTTTAGAATACATCTAAAAAGAGTTTTGTCCCCAGTTCCCTACAACAACCATGCAAAGTAARAGCAATAACTGTCAAAGATGTCTTTAAAAATTCTGGGTCTTAGGCTTTTACTGAAAGCTGGTAAATCTGCAAGATAACTCAATTTTCTGAGGAAAACAGCAGATAGGAASTCAGGGTTCTTCACAGTATAACTTCACTTTGGAGTCAAATTGTGCTATGAATACATAATTATACCATATATATACATAATATGTATTATTATGTAGATGTGTGGATTACTTTCTACTACACTGAAGCACAGAAATCTTCTCTATCCCACCACTGATTCGTATGACAATGTCCCACAGGTGGGCATGGTTCCTACCCCCACTTCGGTGAGATCATGAGAATAAAYCTGCACCTCTTCTCTCAAGCCCATCTGGTGTCTTTTGCTGAGCTGGAACAACAAAATACTCATGTTGGGCTATTTTAGAGAAGAAGACCAACAACAAGAGAAAGCAGAGTGGTTTTGTTACATTATTTGTGTAATGGCTCAACACTCAGGGTGGCAGAAGCAGCAATGTCATGAATTTAGCCTCGATCAAACAGACGGCTGGGCAATTATGATATCTAAAAACCTCAGAGCATCTTCCATTTCTCGATGCCAGTTAATAATACAGGTGGTGCTGTGTGAAAGGAAGAGAYTTTTTAGAGCTTTGGGGCTCAAGTAGTCCACAGGGTCCAATTCCCTGTTCGATTGCAGTCCCTTCCTGCCTCTCGCCACACAGACATCTGGTGTTATTACAAGCTTGTAAAAAGCTGTGCTCAGAGACAGCTTCCCAACACTGCACGTGCAGCCATATGTGGTAATATAGAATTCCATTAAAAATGAGAAAAAGGCTGCTTGGTGAAGATGAGCAAGTTGGGTTTTTTCACCACCCCTTCCCTGTTCATGTGATTATCGGTTCTTGTAATTGTTCTTGAACCTATTTAATCAGATGTAATGGGTGCATTTGTTAAAAGGCCTTGACCACTCTGTTCTTTAGACGGCCATGGCCTTCTGTGTGAGTGTAAAAACCATCCCATATTCAGCATATTTAAAATAAAAATTAAAATATACATTGTTTTTCTCTCTCTGTAGTGCTCTGTAGAGTGTTATGCCTTAACTGCTGTCATGTCAACATGGAGAGCTGCTGTCACAATACGTGTCATATTTAATAAATATGGGAAAAGAAACTGGGGAAGAAAGTGGTTGAAGGGAACAGCAGCACAGMACTTTGCTACACAGCAGATCTTCAYCTCTGAACACAGTAGGTTTGGGCCTTTTCTTACCCAGGGGAAACTGAGCCTGGAATTTGGTTGATTATCTTCAATGGCTGTGGCATTATAGAAATAATGTCAACTTCAGTGTCCCTGATCTGAACAGTGTATCAGGTTCACTTCAAATATCCCACAGTGGCAATCTAGATACTAAATCTTTAAGGCACAGGGTGCTGGCCCTCAGGAGGGGCATTCTGAATTTAATGGACTGTGGTGTGCCTCCTCCTTCTCCCTGGGCAGACAGAAGAGGCCAATTACAACATGCAGAGCAGAGGGAATGAGGGGACAAGAAAACAAAATAAAATAAACTACTTCTGTTATTGAGAAGCCTCCTTTGCTGTGGACAGGAAGCATTCAACAGGAAGGATGTGGACACTGAATAACTCATCTCAGGATTTCTCTGTCATTAAGGAAATGGAGATATTGAAGCGTGGGTTTCCTTTGCTGGCTATTCCAGTGAAAAGCAATTCAGCAGTAAGGCAAAAAGTTACTGTTTTGCTGCTGCTTAAGGACAAAACTTTCCCTCTCATCTCTTCCTTGCTCTGCACCTGCTCTTTGGGCTCACAATCAACAGGGACATTAATAGTTACTTGCTTGTGATGTGTTCCCTCCTCACAGCCACAGAAACCTCTGTGCACTCACTTTAGAGGGGCTTGGGAAGAGTTTAACACAGCCACTGAACATGGGAGGGGAGAGAGCAACAAATCCAGGCAACAAATCCATGCACCAGCCTTCCAGTAGCTTCAAGGCTCCTCAGAAATGTGGCTGGAGCTGGATTTTGCCTCCCCAATAGTGATGGTCCCCAAGCCAAGCTGGTGCCAAGATATCCCTGTCATAGGAAAGGCTGAGATGGGAACAGGGAGCAGAGAAACGCTGAGTTTGCTGCCCCTTTGGGCCTGGGGAAACCTGTGATAACCGAGGGTAAAGACAGTTCTGATAAACTATTGGAATGAAAGCCACTGGGTTTTTGCTTTACTGAGAAGCCTCTGTAATTTTGCAGATGAGTTTTCATGAGAACAGCTCTCTTGAAGTCATGAAGATAAACAGCCCTAGTGCCCCTTAAAAGTTTAAAGGAAAATTTGATCAGAAATGTTTTATAAACTTCTGCAGGTGGGAATTATCTGTATTTATGTGTTTATAGCTCTGCATSCAGCACTGTCTCAGACCAAGATTCCCGGATATTACTGGAATACAAATCATATAATCCAGGGATATGCAAGCATTTTTGATACTTTTATTTAATTTTTCATTTGCAAATTGTAGAATGGAGAACACTCACAAAAAGCAAGGAGGAATCTCTTTCAGACAGAATACCTGTAGGCTAAAAAGTGCTCAACAAATTCTTTAGTTTCAYTGCACATCACCAGGAAAGACCTAACTTTAGGCCTGACCTCCMCAGTGTTGTATAAATAGAGAAGGAAACTCAAGAAGCATTAAGATGCAGCCTTCCTCAGGAAAAAAAAAAAAATCTGTCCCTTCATTAATGACTCCAATTATAGCTATTCATTGTATCCTCTTTTCCTTAACAAAGTCTCACATTGTCAATGAGTCCCCTTACATGTTCATTGTGTGCCCATTATCAAAATATCATTTTCAGCTTCACTGAACACATGTAGGAAATGTAGTRCTGTAAAAAGGAAGAGAAGGAGGGAAGATAGCACAAGAGAAAAAAAAGAGGAAGATAATAAGCTTAGACTGTATTTGTGTAATTGCCCTCTCCAGAAAAACCATCTGAGAAAAGGATATGTTTAATTTTTGTAATGTAATAAAACTTAAACTCTCAAGTTGCTGTTGGTTAGTCTAGGAACTAAACAACTGAAAATGGACATGGGGTGCCTGCTTTCCCCATCACTTTAATTTTATTAAAAATGGATTTATTATGAATAGAGGGAGTGCTCTATGATAATTTTGAACCTGTTTTTAAGGACTAATAAATTGTATGCATCCAAATGGGAAATGACTCGTGTTTTTTACAAAGTAAATTCTTTGCAATTTCAGAAGCACAAAACAAGGCTGTTTAGGAAATGTCCAGCCAACTCACCAGTCTTTCTCTTTCCCATTCATGTTCTTTATCTCTCATAACATTATCTGACCCTTGACCTGAAGTTAATTCTGGTCCTGACTCAGGCTTCATTCAAGTCTATCACAAAACTGCCACTGACTTCAATAGCAGAAGGATCAACCTCTCAGAGCAAGATTAAAAAGATTAAAGGCTTGGGAAATTAAATACAGTAATTGCTAAACAGACAAATAATAGAAGAACCCTCTCTGACCACAGTCTGCTACGTCACTAACCTCCAAGGAGTTCTTCATTTGGGAACTGCCAATGCTCCCAATTAATGGAGGGGCTTTCCGAGTTTGAGCTGTAGAGACATCAACAATTTGCCMAAGACCCAGCAGCAAGCACTTGTCTGCAGGCAGAGAGGTTTGATCATTACCCCACACCCATCCAGAGTCAGGTGGAAGGACCAAAGGGTGGATCATTCTGGGAAGAAGCCCCTCCAGTGCTCTATCTGCTCAAGGCAATGGGAGCCCAGCACTCTGCTCCCCCCAGGCAGTGACAGGAGTCAGCTGTGTCACCCTGTGTTCAAAGTTAAATTTCCAGCTGCATTCTCAAGGGAATAAAAGCTCCCGTGGCTTTCTGGAGTATATCCTTCAATGACTTCATTTCAGGAGACAGGGAGTTTTGGAAAAGGCTGAAAAGAGAAAACTTTTATCCACCTGAAACTGGCCTGAGCTGGAATTGCTCTTGATACAATTTAGACTTCCAATGTCATGGACACAGTGTTGGTCGCTGTCCCCTTTCATTGCAGCTGTCATCGTGTGCACATTTGTCACCCTAAGGATGAATATTTGGGTTAGATTATGTCATATTTTAAATGTCAGTGGGGCATTTGGCATATTGGATTTACATTCATCCATTTATCCCGGGAGTCCTTTCTTGCTTCATTCTTTTATGAGATACTGAAAMCTTGGAGCAGTTGGCACAAAATCAAAGGGAAATATCCCCAAAGGCTCCACCTGAGAGACACAGCTTTGTTGTTCTTGGAGCATCTTCCAGCAGGGCAGCAGGCGTTTCTGCAAGGCCACTATTGCACAATTGAAGGCCATCCCTGGGGATGGAGCCCTGCCAGCTGGCAGTATCCAGGCAGGAAGGACACATCCACACTGATAACAGTGGGGTCTAACAGCTCAGTGACTTTGCCTCTCTTTGTCATTAACATTCACACTCCTCCAGCAGCAGGGATGAGTGCTGGAAAGGCAGGCAATGAGCAGGTACAGCCCTGAGGTGTGGGCTGTCTTTGGGGTTGGTTGTATACCTTGCAGTTTGACCTGGATGGGATGACATCCATCTGCATTTCCCCAGGGACAGAGCAGGGCACAGAYTAGGACTGGCAGGATCATGGCCCATCCCTGTCTGCCCCCTCCCCTGGCAGCATTTCCCTGCAGCTCTGACCTTCTTCTCCTCCGGTTTGCTCATCCCAGCAGGTCTGAGCTGGGCACCACTCCCACATCCTGCATGGAGCTGCAGGTTCAGCAACGACTGGGTGGCTGAATCTTTGATGTGCTCACAAAATAAATCTGTACATACATCTATATAACTATGTATCTGCACATATATCCATGGAGATGGATGGATGGATGGATGGATGGATGGATGGATGGATGGATGGATGGATGGATGGATGGATGGATGGATGGAGAGATGATAGATAGATAGATAGATAGATAGATAGATAGATAGATAGATAGATAGATAGATAGATAGACAGATAATCCCCTTTTTTTCCTGAAAAGAAATTTTTTTAAAAAGCATAAAAGCCAAAACTTCTCATTGTCATTTGAAGTTACTCTTTAATTTGGGTATTTTGGAGGGTGTCCTCCAGTCTTGGAGCCTGTGAGGAGCTGCACATGGCACGTGGCTGAACTYGGCTTTGTCCTTTCAGCCAGCTCTGCCCTCTGGGATCCTCCTGCCCCATCTTCTTGGCACTGGTAYGAGTGGGAGCTGCTGAACACGCTGCACTCAGCCATCCCAGCAGCCTTCCCMCAGCACAGCCAGGTGGGAAAACAGGCATGTGGGAAGGAGAGGCTGTGGAAAAAGACCAGTCTTGCAGTAAGAAAGGGACCTGGCCAGGAGTCCTGAGCTTTCCAAGGAGCTTGACCTTGTGGAAGGTGAGCCTGGCATTCCTGCCAGGGCTGGGTTTGCCAGTTCCCCCTAATTTCACTAATTCCTGCTGGTCTCTGGTTGAACCYTTGTGTGGCTTCACCTCCCTTTGAGTCATGGCCCTGCTCACAATGCCCTGTATGTGAGGGAGGCGAGCTGTTATGGGAAGGGCAGCGGATGTGCCGGACACGGCCCCACATCCAGAGAAAACCCAGCGGGAATGCCCGCGGTGAGGTTTGCATTCCTTCCCGTGCTGTTTACTCAGCTCGCTGCTCTCATCCCTGCCCTTCCCCTTGCTCAGGCTCAGTGTTTGCTGGGGTTTAGTCTGACCAGAGCTGGCTCCGAGTGGCCCCTGAAGGGACAGTGCCAAGCTGGAGGATGGCTGTGGTTGGAGGGATGAGTGTACACAAATTGCACAGTGCTCTTCTCTGTGTGGAAACCGGCTTGTCAATCACCCAAACCAGCTTATTTGCACCATTTTGAATGCAAATCAGCCCCTGAGCAGGCAGAAGTTACAACTGTATTTACCTTAGGGCCCCTTTATCCTATCAGAGCAATGAAAAGCTGTCCTGCAGCTAAAACCATATTCCACCCTTCCAAGCTGTGGCAGCAATTTAGGTTGTTTCCACCATCATTTAAAGTGATTATTGCTGCTCCTCCTATGGGGATTTTATTCTTCACCCTAAACAAATGCTGCTGGAGACTGAGGGTCAGATATAATTTGTATAAAACGTGTGGATAGACCTGTTTCTGCTGATCTTGTTGGAGCAGATGTGGGTGTAGMTGCCCATCATTCATATTCCTCCAAGGAGAGCCAGGAAAATGCAATGTGGGACACTTGTCACCCAAATGAATGACAAACAAGCCATCTTTTCCTAAGTGGAGGACAGCTCTTTACCTCCATCAACATATTTCTAAGTCAAACTTATTAAAAGTTAAGATATTCCCACTGACAGAGTTGCAAATGTAAATGGTATCTAACTAAATGTAATTATTTTGTTCATTCCTCTGTACATGTAGTGGCTGTTGATGAACTTTGACTCTGAACAGTGACCTTTATAAAACAACCTCATCTGATCTAAATCTACACCATCCCATTGCTCTCTCTGTTGATTTGTATCAGTGGACCAGCAATTATGCCAACATCTGTAACACTCTGCATCTCAATTGGTGGTGATTAAGGATAGAAAATCATCTGGGAGCAAGAGAAAATGTAATACTCAACTTGTGAGTAAAAGTCTTGAGAGTAGGAGCCTGATCCATGCTGTCAGGAGTCTGTTGGGAATAAGTTGTGCTTGAGATTTAACTAAGTTTGGATGGACAAAAAAATCAGGCCACAGCCTGGTTTTGCAGGCTCAGATAAGCTGGGTGCAGTTTTACATACACAAACATCCATRGTGGCAATGGGGTGATGAGGAGACCCAAATGAACCCTAAATGTTCCACATCCTGCTTTGGCAGTGCTCCATTTGCACTCCAGAACTGAGAGTTTCACTTCACAGCACCCAACGTGGGCATCAGTTGGGTTTTTTTCAGTGTCATATTCTGGTAACTCCCAAATTGGTGCTAAACAGCAGTTTTTCCAAAACTCAGCTCCCATTATCCTGAGTTTTTCCGGAAAATAGAGCTGTGGCACTTTTCAAAGCTGCTGSCAAAGAGCTCAGCCCCTCCCCAAACCAAGCGGAAATAACAAGGAACGCAGGATGTGTTTTCTTRAGAGACAGGTAAAGTTTGTCTATGAGAGAAGCAATGCAGCAACAAGCCCAGGGAGCCTCCACACTGAGAGGCTTGTTTTGTTTTTTTGCTTTACAATTTCACAGCTTTAAGTCCTTTCAGGTTATTCCCATTCCTGCTTTAAAAGGCTGAAATTCTCTGTAGTGCAGCCACAAATATCACAGCCCTCTTGTCAACGTCCAAGCAGCTCAGAGCTGCAATTTATTTAAAGCTAGCCTGAAGTGAACCAGTTAGTAAGAGCTGGTTTCCTATCACACCTCATTCCACCTTCTGCCTTTGAAGCCCACTTAACACAGCCCTTCTATTCCTCGGGGACTGCAGGGGATTAAGGCAGMCCCCTGACAATGCACTGACTGTTCCAACGCTGTTCCCTTTTCTGTTTATCAACYAAAGTGAGAGAGGGTGGACCAAAAATAAAAGACAAAGGAGGAAAGGGAGAGGGGAGAAAGAGTGAGAAAAAAGAGTGAGGAAGGAAGGGGGAAAAAAGGAAAGCAAGATTTTTATGCAAAAACAAACCCCTGTTGTTCAGGGCTTTTGTTGATGCTAGTAAGCTTCAAGTATAAGCTTCGTACCCTTAATAACACAGCAGAGAAATAATTTCCCTAAAGCTTTCTCTCTGTAGTCAGACAAGTTGCATTTATCCCAGGAATTCTCTTTTCTTAGGGAGACCCAGGTGTGAAAACCCAATGGAGCATTCAGTTGCCTGTGWCTGAGGAGCCCAAAGGATTATAACTCGTATTTAGAGCAGCTGATAACAGTATTTGATCTGTACCTCTTTACTAAAATCCTCTGGCTGCTGGCACCATGCCTGAGGCATCATCTACCTGCAAAATCTGCAGCTTTATCTCAATGATAACAAAGCTTGGGTAGCTCTGTGAAGAGTTACAATAACACCAGGGTGAAGAGGATCTGCCTGAGCTTGTTATTGCACTCTGATTTTGGGAAGGCTGCAGGATGCAGATCTGGAGTTACTCATCAACATTTTGTACTGGAGAAATTCTGAATGCTGGGATAACCACAGGAGGGAAAAGACACTGCTTTTATAAAGAAGGTACAGAACACATCTTCTAAAGAGCTTTCTCTTTGAAAAAGAAGGATACTCTGGGAGAGGCCTGTAGAGCTCACAATTTAATGGCAATCCCAACAGCAGGGCTGAGAAACCCAAAACAACAATAAAATATTGGGATAGAGAGACCCCACACCACCAGGCTCAAGAATCAGCAGCCTCCCTCTACCCTTCAAACCACCAACATCTGGAATTCTTGTGAGCCAAGAAGGCAAAGGAGGTCTGATAAAACTGCTCGAGGCAGCTCAAAAGTTTAGGGAYCCCATGTGGCTTTTCTGTGGAAAAATGCTGTGGAGGATTAGACATCTACTGCAGCCATAAACCTTTCTCTCTTGTAGTCTTGGTTTAGAGGAGTCTCTGCAGGATTTTCTTGCCTTCATCACTCTTCARTCATTGCAGACAAAGAAAGAAAAGTTAGAGAATACATCCATCAGCCCTTCAAGACAAGTAAGATTCTSTCCTGGGCAGGGTATGGGACACCAGGACAGCCAACACAGGGCACAATCAATCAGCTCCAGATGTCTTTGAATCATGGAGGAGCTTTCTGGTCCTGGGACAAGCACAACAAGCCTTGACTGCTGTAGGTGTTAATCAGTAATACAGTTTAGAAAAGTGCTCACACTTTTCCAGCTGGATGGAACCTACAACTTTCTGCTGTGTGGCTGACTCCCTCCAGTCTGTGTTTCCTTTCACAGCATCAGAGCTGCTGCTGCTCTCCTTTGCTACACCCTTGTTCTGGGTTTTGCCAGTGGCTATGTGACACTGCCTCAAAATTCTCATGGAGGTAAAGAGCTGAGCATCAGTTCTGAGGGCCATCCTGTGCAGGCAGCAGGTGCCAKGAAAGGACCATGATTTTGAATGGTTTGGGATGTTTGCGTTATTTGTTTTGCGCTGCCTCATTTGTGGGAAGCCCTGTGATTGGTTTTCCTTCCTCGTTAAAGCCTAGTGGGAAAATTCCTTTCCTGCTGAGCAGTCCCTCTGTCCTGCAAACCCTCCACCACCATAGGTGTGAGGGCAGAGAGGATGAGGGGGTCTTTGTGAACCGTAGGCATTCAAAACCACAGCCCACAGAGTAACCTCACCAGGTCAGAGCAGGTGGGCTGGTTTATACTGGGACTTGTTTCCTCTTTTAGTTTTATTGGTTTCCTTCAGCAATCATTAGGGCTTAACTAAGCTTTTCTGGCTTCCTCTTGTGYTTCTAAAGTTCTTTTGTTCCTGGGGGAAGTGTGAACTGTAAGGATCCCAAGCTTTCCATCCAAATTGTTACATACACCTGAAATGCTTGGCCTGGCCTTAAAGTTCAGCTCACCACTGACYCTTTTCTCCATGCAATGAGGGAAAAAGGGCAGAAGGCAAAGCTGGTATCTTCTGAAGCTGAAATCTCTTTRTATTGGCTGATTCTTTTTCTTCAGGTCAAAGCAGATYCACAGAACTTKGGTGTCAGCACCCACCTGTCACCCRGCACAGAGGGAGAGCCCAGGCAAGCACCTGACGTGAAAACATTGAGCAAAGGAGAAGCCCAAAGACCCTTCAAGGGGTTTAGTGGGACAGCTTTTAGATGAAGGATTATCCTGCATCTGGAAATAAATAAATAAATAAATAAATAAGTAAGTAAATAAATAAATGAATAAATAAATAGAATAAAACCATCTCCCCATACGCAGAGTCCTGACTCCAGAGGCACAAAGCAAGATCTGAGTGCTGGTAAGGGATCTGCTGCATGGCCCTGCCATCACCCACCCTGTGACTGCCCCTCAGGTACAACACTTCTCCTCCTAAGCCCCTCAGTSACCACACACAGCTCCAGATGGGATCACCTCACTGCTGCCTGGGTTCCACTTCACTGGCTACTGTAGACAAATCACTCTTGCTGCAAATCCAACTCATTTTTCTTCTAAATTAGGCTGAACATTACTTACATAGCTCCCTGCAGTGAGGAAAGCACTGACAGTGACAGCTTCTGATGTTCTGCAATGTTCAAGGCTTCAGGAGTTGCTACCAAGCATCACTATCAGACACAAATAATCCTGCTCTAAGCTCTGTCATGACAGAAGAAGCCTTTCCTGGGTGCGTGCAAGCAGCACAGATGTCTGGCATCAAAATCTGCTTCAGAGCATCCACTGAATGCATTAAAAAAGAAATGAACTGCATTCAGATGGATCTCAGTTCATCCTCCCAGACCAAGATTTTAAGGAAAGGCCTCAAGTGACTATGCAAGCTGTAACAGAGGGGATGAGAGAGCTGTTATCTGCCAGAAAATCTGATGGATTTGGAGCACCCCTGATGTAAACAGGGCATTGATAGGTCTCGATGTGCCCCACGTCTTCAACCACTCCAAAAACATCAGCTCCTCCCAGCATTCTCRTTTTGGCCTTTCTGTCAGAATAAATACAGAGACAGTCATGGAGACAACTGCAAAAAAGGAATCCCTCTGCTCAGATCCCACTTTTCTGGGATTGGGAAATAATGGCTGGCTGCACCAGAGGCTCCTGMAGTGACAGTGGTCAGGCATGGACCACCATGGCTTCATTGTCAAAAAGGATGTGACATCTCAGTCTGTGGGCTCAAGCTCAGAGAATCTTGCTATTCCCAGTCCTGCAATGAAAAGGTGAGCAGGAAACTGCTGGAGAGATGTTGGCC
Organism: Malurus melanocephalus; assembly: GCF_030028575.1. Classification (NCBI taxonomy): domain Eukaryota; kingdom Metazoa; phylum Chordata; class Aves; order Passeriformes; family Maluridae; genus Malurus; species Malurus melanocephalus. Next base: position 41,091 of record NW_026623570.1, read on the forward strand.
CCYGCCTAGATGGGACACACAGTGACARTCCCTGCCTCAGTGTTGTCACTTCTCTGCCACAGCCACCTCTGCCAAAGATTGGTAAAAAATATCTGGCAGCTCTGGTATGAGTTTCTGACCCAATCACAGATACAAAACCCCTGCAAACTTTAGGAGTGCTGGACTCCAAATCTGAAGTGCCTGGCACAGAGAGATTTGGGGCACAGATAACAAATGTCTTAGGGTCTGTTATCAGTGAAGATGAGCTCATTTCTAAAGATGAATAAACAGAACCYCAGCTGAAAGATGGAAGGTGTGTTCAGCGATCCTGCTTTGCTAAAAACAAATCCAAAAACAGCTGCTGAGGCTTCACTGACACACAGTGACTTACTAAATCACAGTAACTCAGTTTTAACGGTGTGGTCATAATCTTCTGTGTCCAGCACCCCACATGCCAGCACAGAATCCACATCCCTTGATTGTGTAGTGCTTTGCAATTAAACACTGYCTTGAAATATTCCTCAGGGCCACCCTGAGCAGGCCTGGGCAGAGCACATGAAAAGTTCATTTTCACCTGCTTCATCTTAGCAGGTTGAACCTTTTGGTGAAAAAGACACAGAACGGGGATAAAATCTTCAGCAAATCTGCCTAACTACATCCATAAAATGGCTGGAGACGTAGCTCTTACAGATAAGAGTAAATCCTTGGGAGGTTTTTCTTCAAGGAAAGAACACTCACTTTTCCCCCCACCATCAGAGTGTTCATATAAACCTATAACCAGTTCAGGCTGTTTCTCCCTCTGGGAGATTTCAAGTGATTTGATTCAGCTTTCTAACATTGTTCAAGGTAGACTTCATCTCCCCTAGCACTCATCAAAGCTGCTAATAGGTACTTCAGAACTCATAAAGAGATGACCAAATCTTGGGCATTGGGGACTCTGGCTCATTTATCTTCCACAGGCAGAATCAGATCTGATTTTTTGCACTGCCTGYTCGGATGCTAATGCAGTGCAAGGTCCCTGGCTCCTCATGGAAGCTCCCCTTGCTGGAACAGTCTGCTGTGAAAACACGAGAAAGGCAGCACAGAATTCACATGGTTTCTGCATTTAACTACACACAGATGGAGAATTGGGGAGGGGGAAGAAAAAGAAAAAAAGTTTTACTTAGAATTTGGTTACTAGGAGTGGGGAAGAAGAGATGTATAAACCAAAATCAACACAAAAGTTTTGAACACAAGCTTCCTAATCTGTATAATCACAAATTGAGAATTTGTGGAGACCAAATTTCATGCACTCCATGAAGATCTTTTAGGTCTCAGRATCTTAGTTAACACAGAGCAAGTGGATCCATGCCATTTTCAATAAAATTAGAGTACTTTATTTGGATCTGATSCCATGAATTACAGTGAACTTTTCCTGGTTTTACAATAAGAATTTAATTGTCATTTTGCAGCTAATATAATGCAACGATTAAGTTCAGGTCCAGATATACAAGAGAAGTTGTGTTGGTGGAGTGACATTTATGCAATACCTGAAATATCTACACATATTAAGGACAAATTCATGACTAACTAGCAAGGAGTGACAATTAACAGTACTTTTTGTCAAAATTATTGGTTTGATATAAAAAWTTTTCCCACTGAAGACAAAGATGTGCAAATCTACTTTGCAAGTGTTATTATCAAAACTCTTTTCTCCTTTTTSGGGGGAGTTTGGGCTCAGTTTCCCTTGATATGACTTTTCAAACTGCAGTTACTGCTGCTGTACTGCTACCTGGGTTTGATTTCAGTTCTAAAAAACAATCACAGATAATAGGCAGAAAACTCCCACCTTTTAGACTGCAGTCTAAAAAATATAATCGCTACCTGGAGCCTATCTACATGGCAAGTAGCCTCATTTCTTTTCAACATGACACTCCAAATTGCAGGCATTCAGTTATTGCTGAAGAGGCTCTCACTGTAGGAGTTCCAAGCTGATTTCTTGTTTGCTGGATGCTGCAGGTGAGTAGGAATTCCCTGTTCCTCAAAGCCTCAGTTCACTCTTTGGGACTGTGAGTAACCTGGGAGTAGGAACACAATGCTGAGTCTAGCAGCTCCCCAATGCAATTATCCTAATCCACAGGCAGCACCGTTCTCTTCTTTGCCTGAGGAGCCTTGGGATGAGATCATATCCTGCAGGTGCTGTGGGCTAGGCAGGAGAAAGGGTGCTCTGGCTACTCTGAGAAGTCCAAAAGATTTAACTACATCAAGCCACGTAATTAGAAAAGCCTTTCTGCCTTCTCCTAGCATTAGAATGGTAAAAATCAGCCACCAAAGCTGTTTCTTTCACAGAAGATGAAGACATGCCCCTTTGGAGGACTGGTCCCTCAAGCTGGGTGCCAGTGACGGGTGCCAGCTCATCCTCTGGGGACACGAGTCCCCTTCCCCTGCCCCAGGAGCAGCCCAGCCCSTGGGCACTGCCACAGACAGCTCACCCTGGCCCAGATGGATTCCACCCTCCCYGTCAGGTCTTCAGTTCATTGTTTTTATTATGCCTTGAATGGACATATTTCATTACATCCGCTCACCCCGTGCCCCGCCGTGCATCCATCACCAGTGTCAGCTCTGCTTTTCCAATCTGCTGCTTGCTTGGCCTTTGTRAGCACAAACACCCACAGAGCCGTGGACCTTTTGCTCGTGCACCAGAGGACACCAAAGCAAAGAGGCTGCCAGGACTTTACCCAGATAAAAATACCCAGACCRAGGCCCAAGGASATCAGAACAKCCAGYTCTGCTCCCWGCTCTGCTCCTGACCCCCAGCATCTCCTCTCTTACCCTGGGTCTCTGCAAATTCTCTCCACTCTTCCTCTCTGGAGTTCAGCAGCTCCTCAGCCGTCACCTCGTGCTGTGTGCTTGTGCTTGTTATAGGGATTGTCATTTTGGTACGGCCCTTCAGGGCAGAAATCACTCTCAAATCACTCTCCTGTTGGTGACAAAATTAATGGTACATGGGGGCAGTTGGCTGGAGGAATGACAAAACCAGAGTTATTACACCATATCCCCCAGTATTGGGACAGATTACAGATGCCACATGGGCTCTTGCAATGGGAAGCTGAGCAGGGGCAGCCAGCAGAATCCATTTACAAAGAGTAGGTCATCCTCAGCAAATATGATTAACTCCTTGGAGTGAAGGTGACGATGAGAGCTGACAGGCCTGAAGCAGCAGACATAATTGACTTGGACTTCCACAAGGCAATTTTTTTTTTCTTCCCCCCTCCACACAATACTGCATAAAAGACTTAGGGTTAATAAGTCTGGCATTGATAGTGAAATTCTCAATTGGCTACAAAAAAGAATGGCTCAGTAACCGAGGTTAGACAAGTTGGAAAGTGGTGATAAATGGATACAGATGGGGTAACGGTGAGAGGTGAGAAGTGGAGCAGAGGTGGGGGCTTGTTCATGCATCAGTGCCCCACCCGGGAGGGGGATGGAARCAGAGTGGGCACAGAGTGCAAGGGAGGAAGAGGGACAGCACATGTGAGGAGACAGAGTTAAAGACAGGCACGATGACAGAATCCCTGCACAGTGCACACTGGAGAAATTGCAGAAAGCCCAGAGTGTGAAGAGCTGGGAAAGGAYAGGAGGGATTGTTTTGCTGCAGAGTGGATATTAAGAATAAGGTGCAAAGTGATACCAGAGAAATCCTCCGCAGCTAAAGGAGGTACATCCTTCAGGGGTAGGCTGAAGCTGTGACTGAGTGCTGGACACTAGTGCTGAAATCCTACCGTGCAAACCCAATTTCACTCAAAGTCTTTCTTTTATTCTATGAACAACTTATCCATTAACAGGTGTGTCCATTAACTGATCAACATTTTAATCTGTCTRCCTATTACGTAGCCCTTGCCAATTCAAAAGCTGAGAACCTCAAAGTTCTAAATGATTTCATCCTTGTATTCAGCCCTTTAGCATTAARGAAGTATTATCTCCATTTTACAAAGATCAAAAGGCATAAAGATATTAAATTTAGTTACCAGCTGTCATAATTGTATCACAAATCCTGCAATACTTTGAGATTTTCTTTTCCATTTCTGATGGGCAAGGAAGAATCATGATAAKCATATTTTTTATTCCATTAGTCCTTATAAAATTTCATTGTCCAGGCCTTTGGAGGACTGCTCCAAACAGCCAAGTGAGCACAGTTAGAGTGTGCTCTCTGCAATACTTTGTTTTACTGTGCAAACAAAAAGGTTGCTTACACCAATATTTGCAGAAAGCAAGTGTCACTGAAGCAAACACGTGGCCTCTCTGGATAAATGCTTTTTGCAATATTTGCCCAGCTGTAGTGATTTTTGAACCAGTGGTCRGAAAAGTGACCCGTGATTTGACCTTAGGAGGTTCTGGAGCCACCCGCTGCAGCAAACTCTGCTTCTCAGCACAGCAGGATGACCTGACRCACACCAAAGTTACAGATTTTACAGTAAAGAGTCTCACCCTGTGCACCAGGAACAAGAGCTAAATCTGAGCTCTCTAAAAATGCAAACATCTAATCCTGGTTTCGGTCAAAGCGAGACTTTCAGTARCTTAATGAGGACAAAAGTAAAACATAACTTGGCCATTGCCAAAGTGAGCTGCTGAGTTATTTGCACTGCTGGAGGAAATTTTCTGGAACACCAAGATCTACCCTGCTTGTCCCACCCACCCTATCAGAGGGGAAAACTCCCACGGACTCCTGCAGAGCAGAGCTGGTCTGGAGCTGAGCACTTCCTGAATTCCTCCTCAATACCTATAACTTGAAAATAATTGCAGGTAGGACATACATATTTCCTAAAGCTAGAGTTAAATTCTAACAGAATACAAAAGCAGCACTTGCAATATTGTCCATGTAAGTTGAGAGGGACAATGACAAGGACCAGATCTGCGTGCACACAGCTAAAACCATGTTTTACCAGTGCAAACCTCTTTCTAACTGCAAATATCTAACAATATTAAAAACATCCAGCTCTAAAGAAACACTGCTTAAAATGCTCCAAATTCCCAAATTCAGCAAAGCCCTCAAAGCTCATACTGAACATTTAGCACACCATGGTAATGGCACACAAGCAGTAGCTCTGGCAATTCCTCAGTGAGGTCACAGTGCCAAACTGTGATACCTCAGTGCCACTCCTTGCTTGGAGTTAGGATTGGATTGGGTGGATAAAAAAAGGAACCATCCTGCTTTCCTTAATCTTGTTTTCCTTAAAAGCAGAAGCCACTTCACCTGTGTCATGTCTACCTTGTAATTATCCTTTGTCTGTTTTGGAGTTGTGCATTTAAGTGCTTTTTTCTGCTCTTTCTCACAATGGTCTGCTGCTTGTGATCATTGTTGTTTAAGAAGAAAGATTTAAGGAGAAGGGAAAAGGATTTTTTTTTTCTTCTTTTGCTGCGCATTTGGAGATGGAAAATATTTCTTTATTTTTTAAAAAATTTTAATATTTCCCATCCTAAAAAACCTCCTTGAACCCTCGTTTTATGGACACACAAAAAGCATAATTTTCTTTGTGTAACTTGACACATCCCAGCGGCAGCACAGCGCTTGATTATTTGATGAGACAGCGTTGTGGATCACATGCACAATGGCCCCCGAGAAAATTACACCCTCCCAGGCTTCAGCGAGAATCTCTTTGATGACAAAAGAGTTATTATTATGAGTATTATGCAGACACTCAGGTCAAGMTCTTACTAATTTCAGGAGTTGTTCCTTTATCATTTCTTGGCTGTTTGGGCAGTACAAATGCAAAGGCAACTTCCAGTCCAAGGAGCAGAGACTGGATTTAGCAAATYGTTAAAAGCATTTGTTTAACTCTAAACAGAAGGAACAACAGAGGAATTAATGGGMGCACTCAGGTACTGCACAGCAAGGATAGGCTTTTATAGTTTTATTAACTCCACTTAATGAAGTTAAAATATAGATAGAGAGATATATTTGTAAGTCTGGTGAAATCATGCTCTTTCTGTGCTCTGTCAGAGCAGTAGCCTTCATTAACTCAGCACTCTGCAGCCTGGCTAACTAGGGCAGGACTTGCAGTAACTAGTATAGCAAGGTGAATTATTCATCATGAACTTTTTCTTATGGAGGAATGTATCTCCTTGGTTTTTCTACTCAGAGATTTTACATGAACTTGTCATGGTTTTTTTGGTTTTGTTTTTTTTTTTTTTTTTTTTTTTTTTTTTTTTATTTTTCCTTTCTTGAGGATTTCTTCAGCAAGGAAATGGTACAAACAAATGMTGCACAATTGGTCATGACATGATCCCAGCAGGACTCAGCTGAAGAGCTCTCCAGTGGAACGTGTGACTAGACACTAAAGTTATATGATTTCTCTATTTATTAGACTGACTGAACAAAACATGGAACAAAGACAATTTTAATGCTAAGAATTCCTCTGTTTTGCTCTTCAAAAGGAACTTTTTTCTTTTCAAGGTTTCCCAACTTACTCAAAATGTTCTTGCTTATCCCCAATATTTTGCCTGTTTCCACCTCTAATGGCACAGTATTCCTTTGGTCTTAACAGCCCATTCCCAGCAAAAACTTTCTGAGACTCACTGCCAGGCTTAATAAGGCTCCCAGTGGGAAGAAACTGAGATCAACAAGGGATATCTCTGTGCTTATTATCATGTTGAATCTAAGTGGTGTCATTCCTCAGAATTCATTAGTTTAACAACATTCCCAAAATATACTTGGCAAGTTGTAAATGTATCCTTTCGATTAAATTACCTGAAACTTATAGATTTTCTTTTCTTTGTGTATACTTTTACTGAAAACTCACTCTACTTACAGATTGCCGTGAAAGTTTATTCTTTATTGGAATTAGCACAAGAAGCAGTGGGAGTATTTTTAGCAATGTGTTTTTGATTAACRGATCATATTTTGAATGTTGTTAACAGGGGATTTTTTAGTGCAAAATCTCTTCTTGCAGAGGGTCCCACTCTGAAGTTGCTGGCTCAGCAGTCCCTGCAGGGGAACGCAGTGCAGCAGAACAGAGGGGGGAACTGTCCATCAGYGTATCCCAGAGCAGGAATCGGGCAAAGGAAGCCAAATTTGGGAGAAAAGAGGCACAGAAACCAGCAGCCAGTTCAGCCACTGGTGGAATATGGGATCAGGRAAGACTCTCAGGTACAAATACAACAGGAGGTACTGCTGAAAGTGGCTCTTTACCTGCAGAACACCAAATTCCCACAACCATCCTTCCCAATCTAACATGAGTGAGCAAAGCCTGATGCTCGTGGCAGCCACACATTGTGGAAGAGAGGACAGAGGTCCAACCATGGTCCTTCTGAAACAAATCCCCATCTGCTCCAGGGCATAGCCAACACACAGCCAGGGAGAAGGAGGAATTCTACATTCCAGATGAGGAGAAAAATGCCTCAGGCCAGGTGTTGGAGAAGCTGAGAGGCCTCAGCCCTGGATGGTGCTTCCTCCTGCCTTAAACAAGGAAACAGTGATAGCACAGAGCCCTTCCATGAGCCTCCCYGGAAAGATGAGTTATGACAGACAAGATACAGGACACATTTGTTTCCAGCTGTGTCTTGACTACAGATGTCTCTCAGGAAAGGAATTAGCCTGTCCAAGGAAATCTGTGGTGTCTGCTAAGCTCACGGCAGCTTGACACCTGCAAGGAGCATCGCAGAGGAGATAACGGTGAGCGTTTGGCAACTGAGGATTTGCTTGAGCCAGCATGTCTGTTATTTGTAATTCATAGGCTTGGCAGAATGATCTGGGATTTTTCAGTGGTTTTTCCCTCAGCCCACAAAAYAGATCTCATTTTAAACCAGGCATTTTTCTGATCTGTTTTTAACTTTGATATTATGGTCAGAAAGGGAAATCCCCAAAGATATATTGGTGGTTGAGGYACAACATCCTGAGTCTGAGAGATATAGAAATATCTTGAATATTCTCTCCCATCATTCTGGGAGAGTAATTTCATTCTGGTTATCTGCACAATCCTGCAAAACAGCACAGATGTTTCGTAACAGCAACGCTCAGTGAACTCGCACAATCTCTCTCTCAGTCACCTTTCTATTCASAAGCTGAGTATTTGTTTTCCTCTCCAGTGCTCTGCCTGGGCAGCAGATTAATCCTGGCCATACAAAATGGTGCCTGATAGAGCAATAGAAAATAAACAATTTGCAACAGATCCCGAGCTGTGTTCCATCAACCGCAGAAGCACAGGGGACACGGAGACAGCTTGGGTGGAGAAGGGGCTCATTTGTCATGGAGTCACTGGCTGGTAACCTGCTGGTGCACCTGGGCTGAAGAGATTGGAAGGTGAAAAGAAATGGAGAGGCTAATGGGGGCAAAAAGCCAGACACGTGTGCTTATTTGCTGTCACAGCATGTGGACATGCAATGGGGTAAGGGATGATCCAGCGAGTRGGGCCAGGCTGTACCACATTCCTGATGCTGAAGGACTGAACTTTTCCACCGCAGTTACTATTTGAATGTCACCAATGTAAAGCGCTACTTGTTTTCTTCCCCTTTCTGGTATAAAACCTGAGATTTTGCAAGCCAAGCAGTGCTGAGTTATTCAAGACTCGGAGCTGAATTAAAATATTCAGGAAAGACTAGGTAGAATCTCATGTGAGAATGGAACTAGCCCTGAGGACTTTAAAACTTAAGCTCACCATGACTGTCATTGCATAAAATTTAGTAGACAGCGAAGGACAAAATGTTATGACAAAGTGACATTTGCAAAGTGAACACATCTAGTGCCTGGTGGGGAACTGGGTGAATGAACAAAGATGCAAGAAAATGTGTTTTCCTTCAGGAAGTTGTGTTGTTCAGTGGCTGTGCCGGGAGAGTGTTGCTTTTATTTTTTTATTTTTTTTCCTTGAGAAAACAGCCATTGTCTCATACCTGGCATTTATAAGGGTAGAAATGTTATCCTGCAAGGACTCTAAAAACAAAAAGGCTCAGTGATCCCAAGCAATCTGACCAATGGACCAAGCAGATCCCACTTTGTTCGACAGCACTCTCCAACCATTTGAAAACATCTGATTTTCCAGCCCCCAGATTTTCCACTGGTGCTGCAGTAGGAGAAGCAYGTCCAGACAAGGCCAGGCTTAACTGGGCCAGGAATAATGGAAAGCTGTGAAAAATGAGCAAGGGAAAGCAGACCTTCACTGTAGTACTTGTCATAAAAAAGGCAAAGACAGAAGAAAAACACCTGCACAGAGTTAGACCAGAGCTGCCCCTGCTCCTGGAGAACTGAGAACAGTCAGGGCAAGCATCCGCTGCTCTGCTTTGCACAGTTGTGACAGGAGAGACTTGTAAGGGCATTTTTGGCTTYAATTTTCCTCAATTTTATTCTTCAGTGTCTTTTTTTCCCCCTCAAATACTGGAGAAATCTGTTGCAGAAATTCCGAGAGAAACATTAGCTGCTGTTWTACTGGTGAAGCATTTATTGAATGATAGCAAATGCTACTAAATYAAGACTTCCTTTTCAAGTCCAGTTCAGGTGTAACATTTTTGTTACCTCACAAGCAGAGCTGACAAAGCCACCTTGCTTCCCTCAGACACAAAAGGACATTTTGAAGTAAACCCCACCAAAACAAACTTGGTCACATTTCATTAAAACCGGCAAGGGCAGGAATTTTCATGTTTTAGTTGCTGCTCTCCAAAGAGCTTCAAAGCACTTCACAAAGCATCTTCTGCAGCACTTCCTCGTTCTGCTGGACTTTTGGAAGTCTCTGCCTCTCCTTTCATGAGCAAGGTTGGCTTCATGACCAAGCCCTGGGAGACGCTGAATATCCGCAGCCCAACATTTCTGTGAGATCTCATTTCTCCTCCCGACAGCGCCCAGACAAAGGGAATGCCCCATTACACAGACGGATAAACTGACTCATCAGGCTTTTAACACCACTTGCCCAAATACTTGAAGCATTGGCTAAATCTCAGCACCTCATCCAGGCAATTAATGTCCTCATGGTGAGTGGGTCTGGGTAAATTGCTGAGGAGAGAAAGATGTGGCACYGAATAAATGACTGTGCACACTGCCTACCGTGACTGAACTGCAGATTRCATCTACTCAAACTAACTTTAAAATGAGCTAATTCAGATATTAGCAACAGATTGGCGGGTTTAATCTGCTGGGCTGAGCGGTAGGGGCTAGATGAAAAGCCTGGACCTGCTGGTGGAAGCAGGGRTGCCTYCCTTYCCTYCCTCCCTCCTCCAACCACCAAACTGCCCACTACAAATTGGTTTATAACTGAGGAAGAGCTCCCACATCAGATGCAGCCTGCTGGCTCAGGGAGGGTAGGAGCAGACAGGACCTGGAAGGACCTGTTCTCCAGCCAAAGGCTGTCTCCAGATCTGCAGCAGGGCAGGGCTCCTCCCAAAACTCCACAGTCCTTTGCCAGCTGCCAGGAAGGGACAAACCCGGCTTGAGGCAGTGGACAGGGACATCTCCTSCATTCTGTGATCACCTCCAGCTTCCCATCCACCTTCCCAGCTGGCAGCTCASCCCCATGCCTTGGCAGCCCTCTGGRAAACCCAAAGTGTGCRGTGAAAGYCTGCGTAGATCTGGGTGATTTAATTACTCGTGGAGATGGATATCTGGGGCTGTGGAGCCTCGTTAGCCAGCCTGATGTCAGCCCCTCCTGGGCACACACAGGCTGGGGCAGGAGGAGTGCAGGGCTGCAGCCAGAGGGGCTGGAGGCTGCCGAGGGCTCCGTGACAATGTACAGCTTCTGCCAAGAGACAGCAACCAGGATGGAAACTCAGATTTGAAGGCACAGGCCTGGGCTTCTCTGCCTCACATAGATCTTTGGGGTGGGGTGGATTGGAAACACGGGGTAGCTGTCCTTGAACACGATTAGCAAAATTATCCCATTGCCATGGCTCCAAAAGCTCCTGGCTGCTCCCAGCACAGCAGAGAGACTCGACAGCAAACAAGACATGGAGCTTATTCAGGCCTCAGGAAAGCTTAGGCATGAGTCCAGGCTGAGCTGGGTCTTTGTTCAGCCTGCAGGTACCTCCTGAAAGCAGCTGTGCCTGCCCCACTTGTRGGTGCTGTGGCATCTCAGGAGCCAGAGCAGGCACCCTCTCCATCCCAGCCCTTGGGCACAAAGCACAGTGGGACCAGGGACACCTCTGCCACCTGTCCTAGCTCACAAACCTCTGCAATGCCTTGGAGATAACTCTTCTCTTTCCTTCTGCCCCTGTACAACCACTTCACTCCAAAAAACCCTCCTTGTTCTCCCTGCTGAGGAAATGAATTCCCACAATTTTGAGCAGGAGTTATGTACCAAGGATATCTGCAGGTCTGAGAGTAGGTCTGAGAGTATGTCTGAGCTCCAGGGGCCAGTGCATAAAGAACAAGAATTTCCTACAGAATCATAAAGCCAAATCGTATTTCATTCAAAGCACCTAATTTGCTTCATATAATCCAAGTTCTGGAGCAGTCCTTATAAATGGAAAAGAGACCCTCCTGGTATTCTCAACAGAAGCATTTTCTTCTTGTTTCTTTCTATATCCAAAGATTTTCTGGCACCCACATAAAGGTTAAATCTAGCCTGAAAGCATATGCCTTTCCTCTTTGAGTTTGATTAACTATGGCTGAAATGATACTGGGAACTGGAAGCTGACGACTGGAGTGGTATCAGACAGACAGACAAGCAGGGGGAGAAATGAGTCTTTTTAAGTTTTTGAAGTAGTTCTGAATGAGGTCTAAATTGCACCAAATAATGTGCTTAAATAAACTGCTAGCAAAGGAAACAGCTGTCAGAATATTATACTTCTGCAGATCCAAGTATATACCCTACAGTTATGGAACAGAAAATTGCCAAATGAAGATTTAAAGTGACAAGATCTGTGTGTGGCAGCAGCAGCAGGTAAAACACAAGAGTCATTTAAGCTGCTTTAAATTTAACTGTCCCGTGTATTGAGCATTGAAATTTTTTAGTAGCTGCCTCGTGAGTTTTCCTCTCCATGCTTTGTTAACACAACAAGCTTCAGACTATTTCTAATGGTTTAAAGCAACACTTCTAAACAGTATTTCCTGCTCTAATAAAACCTGTCTTGGATTTACCAGCAGAATAGGAACTGTTTGACAAAAAAACACCCGAAAGGAGCAAGGAATGAAAATAAATGTATTATTTTCTAAGTCCTTTTCCCCATTCTTTCTCCATGCACAAATATAAGACTCAGATGCTCTATGGACCACGGGTATGTAGGAAAGCTGGACCCACAACCTGGGTGATTCTTCAGCAGATATTCGTGTGCCAATGGCTTGACATAACAAAAATATTTCCAAAAATAGAGCCTCCACGGTACAGCCCTGCCAGCTCCTCTTGAGTATCTGGGAACTTTAGGTAGGCACCAATTGTCTCCAAACATTTCACATCAGAGCTGTTTTGTGTGTTCAAGTACCCAGCTTAAAGACCTCTCACACCTCTCTGGATCGATCATGGGCAGCTGGGTCACTTATTTTTCTTTTTGCACATCATCTCTGCTGCTTTGAAATCCCCTTGCAAGCCAGAGCATGGCACAAACCCTTGCAGGACAGATTTTCAGCCTCAMCCCCTGCCTTGGGAAGATTCCCCACACAGGCAGGAATAACATGTGAGGGTGCAATCTTTTGCAAGGCACAGCCCTTTTGATGTTGGTGAAGAAGATGAGAAGRACTCGACCCTTTGGAGTTTCAGAGATTCCAATCCATGGGAATCCATCTCACCTTTGAGGTGTTGGAGGARGAGGAGCTGAGTGTCTGCGTGTTCTGCCGGGGTCTCAGGGTACCTCAGGGAAGTGGCCCGAGATTTAACTCAGATTTAACTGAGATTTAACTCTCAGGGAGCCCAGATTTAACTCTGACCCCCCAGTTTAATCACAGCAGCCACCGGTGCCCCCTCCCTCTGTCACAGAACCTGGAAAACAGCACACTGCTAATTCAAACTGAGCTCAACAAAGAAATGCAAATAGAGCAGTCTGAAACCTTTAGAAGAGTTTAAATATATTCTTAAACATTTGGCCATGTGAGGGCCGTGACTTTCTAGCTACAGACATGCAAGTCGTGAGCATCAGCTCTGTTTTCACCAGGGTTGGCCTGAGAGGGTGAAAGAAGGGTTCAGGTTTTTAATAAGCTAAGAACATGAGGCAGCCTGCCCAGTCAGGCTATGAGATGAAACATTCAATCTGATCCATCCCTATGGTATCGTGGAGGCTGTATTTTTGGAAACTTCACTTTTTTACATTTCTATTTTCTCGTGGCTCAGCCTCTGGACCTCATTAATCTCCATAGTACTTGCAAGTGAACAATTGCCCTAATTCCATCTGGCTGGAGTACAAAAAAAAAAAAAAAAAAAAAAAAAAAAAGAAAAGACATTTTTTTAAAAAAAATAAGGTTGCTTTTTTTTTTTCTTTCTTCTCCTCTCTCCCTCCTTAAGCTGGAAATTCCTGGTGATTCTACCTAACAATGAATATAAGAAAAGCTTCCCTCTCAGGAGACAAAAATTAGGAATATAACTGGAAGTGCCAGTGGATGTAAATTAGAAATGAAGACAGTGATGGGAAAGGCTCACTTTTCAATGATGGACAGCCAGTCACTCATYCTTTACAGAAGCCAAAGGGCTGCTGCTGGAGGGATACAGTGGCCTAAAGTTGGATAAACTCTGGAGTCAAAAGTCGAATGGGTTACTTTTAAAAGGGTTCAGAAACTAATGGAGATGGAAGTAATTTTCTGATCTAAACACATTTTTAAAGTCACCAAAACAGGTGATTTGACATTCAGCTCTTCTGAAATAAAATATRCCATTCTACAACTCTGAAAAGCAATGTAAAGACAACACAAGGGACCCAAAGCACTCAGCACTTGAGTATCCAGCTGGAATCAGCACCTCTGACTTGTCTCATCTAATCCAATTTTGCCAGGGATTGTTAATGTCTGGAACTGACCTGTTCAATGGCCTTTTAAAATGTTTGTTTGTCAGGCTTGGGCTTTGTTCTTGTTTTTTATTCAGAAAAGCTCTCCTCATTCATATTTCTCATATACACAGACAACAACCCTGTTTCATTCCTGCTCATTTTGGTATCTCAGCACTGGGGATTTCAGGGCAGCATTTGGCCCTGTGCTGMAGATGGGAGCTGGTGTCTTTGCCCTGCTGCTACAGCTGAAAACCTCTTGATTATGGTACAAATCATTATTTGAACCCACCTTTATGTTTTTAAGACAGTTTCAGCACTGGACTGTGAAGCAAAATGTAGAATTTGTGGGAAAAGATGTTCACAGCAGCAGCTGAAACATGCACTACCCAGGATGGAGAAATTCAGCTTGCAGGTACCGTAGCCTACACACTGTCCAGCTCCACAGACTTATTAAATGAATCCTGATTTACAGGCAGGTAATTAAGAGTAGATCTGCTGAGCAAGAGAGCAATGTTTCTGTACTCCCCTCTGCCAGCTGGATCACACATCGGAGCGCGGCGCTGGCACCAGGAGTGAGCCAGCCCTGCCAGCTCCTCCACTCCCACAGCTGC